>NW_019384773.1:158611-341071 GCF_000671375.1 Centruroides sculpturatus
TGGCACGAAAGCATGTTAACGCTATATTACTTATCTTGCAAATATAATTTGCAATTTCTACTTTTAGTATTTTACTATTAAGTTCAGTAAAAGCATAATATTTGTCATTTAAATTATCGCACTCAATAGTCGTTTGATCATCCATTGCAGAAACTACTCGTGTGTAATCCAGCCATGAGGATATCTGCCGACGAAGCCATGCAACATTCTTACTTCCACGATCTCCCACCAGCTATTAAAAATGGATAATATAAGTATTGTATATTATTATAATTATGTAAATATTAATTGTAAATTTTTGCCATTAGTTTCTGTCTGTTACTCTACAAAAATAAATTATGCATACTTTTGCAATTTACAAGAATTCAATATGGAAGATTTAATTTTCTTGATCTGATTTTAAAACAAATTTGTTTAGTTAGATTTTAAAAAATAAATAACATTTGAGCATAAAGTAAGAAAGCTTGACAGTTATTATTTAGCTTTCAAAACCCTATAAAGCAATAAACAGTAAAGTAAATTTTCATAATAATAAATATTTGTTATGGATAAAAGCATAAAGTAAAATGTAAATTTTTTTATTTTTATTTTTATTTTTTTGATAATTTAATATAGATTTATGCTGTATAAATTATCGACTTTTTGTCAAAAACTATTTGTTTTTTCTAAGTATAATAAAAATCTAAAATTTAAATTAATAAAAAGTTGCATTTGTTTGAAAAAAATTAAAGTGGAAATAATTGATAAGATGTATTTCTTCATAGTTTAATTTTTAAAACATGAATTTATTTTAAATATTTCTTATTAAATTGGTATTAAACAATTTATAATTAAATTGTTTTATTTTAAAACATCAATATTTCTTCCATTTGGTAATGTTTTTCAGATTATTAAAAGATGCTGTATGTGTACAAATTTTCATAATTAATATACAGTGATTTATTATCATGTTTATGACATTTTGATTCCTGCTATAAAAAAAAAGAAAGAAAGAAATGCTAAGTGATAAAGAAATGAAGAAAATTGAAATTAAATCATGATAAATTATTTACAATTTTTTATATTATTTAATAAGACAGATGAATTATTTATAAATTAACATGCTAATTTATAAATTAAGAAAATTATGCAAATAAATTTGTTCTAAAATTATTTAATAATAAAGTTTGAACATATCTAGTGGAATTTAAATAATTGTTGGACTATATTGACAATCAATCCCTTCAAGTAATCATCGGATACTCAATTACACACTCGATTTGCATATTTTTGAATTAGGCAGTCAAAATTAGCATGTTTAAAAAAATATTCTCATTAATTATCCCCTCTATCATCAATATTTAATATTTGGAACAAGGAACTTGTTAAGACGGAACGTTAGAGAATAAAATTAAAGGATAACATGACGCTGCGTGCAAATAGCAGATTTATAATTATGCCGTGTTTAATGATTGGAAATCAAGAAACTAACTGTCACAAACAAAAGGAGTAGATCTAGAAACTAATTAATGATTGCCTAGAATTTTCTTTGATGTAAAATTTTTTAAAATAAATACATTTAACAAGTTGAGAAGATTCTACCCATTCTGATTTTGTTTGAGATATTAATCGATGTTTTTTAAAAAATATATAAATATGAAAATGAAAATTTTTGTAATTTATTGCACACTTTGAATGATTTAAACTTTGATAAGTAATGAAACTAACAAATATATAAATTCCATTTTAAAATTCTTACATTGAATACTTTTCCAATTGAAAACAGAAAAAAAAGAAGGATAATTTTTAGTAAAAATAGAATTATTAAATATTTTATTGGTTAAAATTATGAAAAAAAATAATTATATATAAAAATCAATAAAAGGTTATTACTGATTTTTTTTTAAATTATAAATTTGAATTATTTTTTATACAAATTTAATAGTTTAAAGATCATTTCAGATAAAAATTGCAAATGCATTTTAAATAAGTTTTATAAAAAAAAATTGCTGGAATTTGTTAAAATAATTTAAAGTTTTTTTTCTTTATAACTGCAAAAACTATTTTATTATTTTATTTTAAATTTTTATTACAATGAACTGTACAGTACATACACTTCATGACTACAGAAGCCTGTTCATATATTATGTCAATTTATGAAATTAATTATTAACAGTTTTATTAAAAGCTCTTAAAAAATCTACTAAAACTGTAATTTACGAATAAATATTTAAAATATATTGTTTAATATAGAAAAATGTTAGCTCTACTAATGCTTTAAAATTCTGCACCAGTATTTTTGAATATGTTTTATTTAAGATAATGGCCGAGCATTACCTGTACAGTTTGATTAACAGCACGTACATTATTAGAATTTAATTCACTTAATGTGCAGTGGTAATAAGTGTGTTTGACAGGAAACATTGTTAGCAATAATTGACAACGCTAGAAAACTTGGACAACTCGAGCTGTTTTACATTTTCTCCGTAATTAAACGTTATCAATCAATCGATAGGTAAAATATAATTGTAATTAATTAATTAATTTTAATTAATCGAATTAAACTAAATTATAAATTGCAACTGCTTTCATAAATCACCAGAGAGTAATTTTTTCCTCCTATCTTTTTAGATGTCAAATAGAAAATTTTAAACATCCTTTTTTCTCCCTTTTAAAAAATAAAAAAGCTTAGAAGCAAAAATCGATGGGTTTTTGTAAATTCTGGCGATAATTTAAAGGCCGTACACAAATTATCCTGTTGAAAATTTTTAATGAAATCAGCTGACAAGTAAAAAATATATCTGAGTGTTTTGTAACTCAAAAGAGGAGGATCTCACGCACCAGTAGTGAAGAATAGGCCATCAACAAAATGGCTGTACATCTAAATTTGGTAAATTTATCGAGAACATAAATCTAATATGAGAAATGGGATTTCATATTTTATATGTCCACCAATTTTAATAGTATACGGTGTCTGGCATATTTGCGAGTTCTAAGAGTCAAGTAGATCAATAACCCCGCTTCAACTCCATGCAAAGTTATGCACTGCAAAAATATGCGCTTTAACACAATTCTCTCGTCCGACACGTCACAGACATCGCTTTCAAGCGTTTCTATGAATCATTGATGAGCTTTTGTTACAAATTTCCTAATAATTTCGATGTATTTTTTCTCTTTTTTTTGTAAATGATCCTTTGTTGCGACGGATTTTAAAGAGATGGCCCTAATGCTAACGCTAAATGTAATGTTCGTGCTCAATTTTCGACCCGAACCGGGTCGATTTTCTACACCGGAAGAACGGATCGTGTACGGAACCTACCAGGCCATTAAAGAAAAACGTCCGGTCTGCTCTAATCAGACTTTCTGCATCGTAGGATGCTGCCATTACGATCACGGAAGCGTCGCGTCGTGTAAGTACCAGCGACTTTCTCTGGCGCCACGTGTAATCTTTATGTAGAGATAGGTTACGTTATCCTCACATCTGCGACGACGATAACAGGAAGACGACAGGATACAGGTGTATTTGCTGATTCGAATAGGTAAACGTCGAAAAGCTCCAACAATCTCCGACTTGGACCGACGAACTAAAAACGTGGGAATGTGCGTCATTAACTAAATACGCGTATACGTTAACGAAGGTGAAAAGATGCATGAAACGTATTCAGCTTGACTTAAATAAACATCCACCGAATGTACAGTACCTTTACTTATAATACAGATGAACGATTTTAGAATATTACACTCCAAACTGAGAGACACTTATTAATGTTAGGGGATAGGAACAAATATGGCGCCGATCCACGGAACGGCAAGAGGACGGAAAATTTACTCGAAATTTAGATACGAGACGACAACATCTGCCAAAAACCCGTCATAGGAAAATTTTAATATAAACTAACGATATTTACCAAATCCACTCTTTAATTAAAGCCGTAACGACGAGAGACATTCGAATAAGGTCTAATGAAGGAACAGAACGTTTGTTCAAAGATATTTATGAAGAATACTTGAAATTTAACGAAATTAATTTTGCCAATGACGATAATACTAAGACGGCTTAATGATATTGTTAATTATTACTTTACTGACGAAGAATTTACAACTTTTATAATTATATACACGCAGGGTGGCCCGAAAGCATGTTAACCGTGTTTTGTGTCACGGGTACCTTACATTTTTGAATACGAATCGTAAATCGGATTTAAAATTGCGCGTTTTTCTCTTGCAAAATTGGGAGATATGATTTAAAAATATGCTAAATAAGAAAATAGTTTAGTCTTTACAGTAGTTAACTGATTTTTGGGCCACCCTTTATGTAATTACTACTCGTCCAAGCTTAAATACTGTGACCATCACTGCAAGATACTTCGTATATATATATAATGCAACTCGAACCACACAAATAAAAATTGCACACGTGTTTATACAGTTACAACACTGGCATGTGGCTTCTCTTTTTTTTTTTAAAGTTTAGATTTTGGTTTCATGTTAGAAAGCGGTCGAAGAGTTTAATTGAGCGAGTGGAAGCGAAAACCGATTTTAATTTTCTACTTTGGTAGAAGGAAACGGAAACTAAACTTTTACGAATTTAAAAAAAAAGAAAAAGAAAAACTTGATTTTCGGAAGCCCTAAAGCAAAAAAGATTCTCTCCGCATGTTACTTTCCTAGATTATGTCGGAAATGTTTCTTTTCGAGCTGACAAAACGCGACATATTGTTGGAAAAAACTGCGGGTTATATACAGTCGATTCGATTTTTATTTATTTATTTAATAAATTTACACTGTTTATAACTTTATAACCGATTTATAAACGTTATACTATTTATTTTAAATTATAAAATTGATGAAATAAAGTCTTTCTATTGATATTATACAGAGTAAAACGTAAAAAAAAAANAAAAAAATCCATTTGAAGACATCTTCGAAAATATCTTTTGATGGATTTTTATCCTGTACTTAATTTAGAAAGAATAAAATGTCAATAAAATTTTTCAATCTTTTTCTTTGAACGTTTTATCATGCGAAAATAGTAAAAAACACGATAAAAATTAATAATAATAATAAAAATATTCGCGTCATAACGAATAAAAGCATAAATTCGAGCATTATTTCCGAGAATTTGGCCTACAACTTACTTGTAATTTCATAATTTATTTAACATGAATTGGTAGAGAAAACTAATTAAAAACAAATTTGCCTTATAATGAAGCATGGCATAATTTACCGTATAATGAGGTAATATAAAAAAAAATAATAATATTTAAACTTACTTTAGTGAATTAACATCTTATTACGTATAATACCTACCGATTTTATATTAATTAAAAGAGGAAAATAGATTATATAACAATAATTAATTCTTATAAATTCGATATAAACTTTTTATTTTTAAAGTTTATATAACTAAATATTAATTATATTTAATATAATAGAAGTAAAAAATGTCAACGAAATTCCTCTTATGATACATTAAACAAAGATATAACTCATATTTTAATTATATAATATTTATAAAAGTTAAGTTTATATTAAATTTTATTGCTTAAAATAAAGTATTTAATGCAGAAATAAGAATTCAATAAAAATAATATACTCGAATGTGTCAATTCTCTTATGAATATTATATTTAATTTATCAAAATTTTCGTTATAAGAGAAATGTTTATAATAAAGTTTTGATATATTAAGCATAATATTTATATATTACTAATTAAATAACTTTTAAGAGGATTAATAACGTGAATAATTAAGTTAATAGTATTAAGAGGATTAATAATGTGCAGATGGGAATCTTTTAACCACGGATGATGCCTCCAATGTGTGATTAGTACAGGTATATTTTCGAAAATAAAATTTTGTTCAGACTCGCTTTTAAAAATATACCCCTTAATGATAAAGTATATCGTCTATGCACAAAGAGTTATAGCTATACCTTAGCATATCTTACATCTTACCATTACATATACATACAATGCTAAAGTATTGATATTGTTTATGCACGTATATCATAACATAACAATAAAGTATACGTGTAATTTTGTATTCATTTATAATGCTAAAATGTAGAGTTATACCCTAATATTAAAGGTATAAACAAAGGTTTTTGATAGTTTTATTGCACATTACTCATCTAGTTGCATTTAATTAAGTTAATAACAGTAATAATAACTCAGTTTTATGTATAGAAGACAAAACTGTAAGATTTTCGATGATATTTTATATTTTAAAACGTGATATCAAGTGCATTTTGCTTGTTACTAAAGAATATAACTAATATCAAATAAAAATTTCTTTACGTTTATCTTATATTATGTAATAAACTAAAAAGCATTATAAAGAAAAAAAATAAAGTAGATATAATTTAAAATATTAAAAGAATAGCGGTAANATTATCGACTCTTAAAATTGCTGATAATTTCTAAATTCGGACGATGTTTATTGCATTTTCTTTCCTTTTAAAAACAGATTTTTAATCAATTTCGAATAGAAATTTAACAGAACAAAATTAAGTCGGCAGATAAATTCACTTCTTAAAACTTCATTTCATTAAATTCTCTATTACAAACTTCTATTTACTCTTTTCTCCGGCCATTTATATACACTGCAGAAGTTTTTCTATCCAAACATCCATTTGCAGAATTCTATCATCAATCTTCTCAAACCGGTAAATTCGTTTTATTGATTTTTTCTTCTTTTTTTTATGTTATTATTATTATTATTATTCTTTTTCTTTCAAATTTGTAATCACAAAATATATAAAAATATTAAGCGTGTTTTCTGTCTTATTAAATAGTACAGATATATTGTTTAGCGTTATAATATGATGGTGGCAAATTACTTTCGGGAAGATTCGTCTTCTTTTTTTATATTTATATATATTTTTTTTAAAATTACAAATGGCTTTTCTTGATTCTCTTCCATAACAATATATCACCGCCATACTTCACTTCTGTTCGTTACAATTGCCTGTTATTTACTTAATTTTCTTTCCTATATTTTTCAATTCAAATCTTTAAGTTTAATGTCTTCTCTTTTTTTTAATTTCGATAGATATATATTTTTTTCTATTGTTAAAAGGAGAGACAACTTTCGCATCGCCTCGTATCTATACACTAGGTAAATACATTGAATTTTCTGTCTTTGCCGTCAATTAGATTTATAAAAATAATCTTATTTATCGAACTTGTTTAAGGGGGAAAAAATGCCGATTGGCTCCTTTTGATCAGAAAATTTCAATTGTATCCGTCTCTTACGTCAGTTAGATTTATAGTAACAATCCTTTTGTACTATTTCTCTGGACCTTTTACCTATCAAGATGTAAGCTTATATTAAAAGTTTTTATTGAACTATTGGCGACTCTCTTTTGATCCGAAATTTCCAGATAAAGTTTCTTTTTATCCTTCTAGATCTGTATTAACGGCTTCTTTTTTATACCAAACAGATTTATAGCAACTGTCTCTTTCGTGGAATTTTTCAATTCTAGTCTCTTCCTTATCTTAATAGTCTCTTTTTACTTAACTTTTCCGCTCTCTTCCTCCTTTTATTCATTCCTTTTTCTTATTGACACGTTGGTATATAAAAATATTTTCATTAGACTTACAGATTTGTCCCCTTCTGATCCAATAACGCGTTTAACATCCGGAATTTACATAACACCTCCATCCACTGTCAAATATACTAACTCCAGCACCTGTAACAATATTAACTTCTTTTATTTGCTAATTGCATCTATATCTTATATTGACGATGCCTATTTTTTACCAATCAAATTAATAGTAACTTAATAGTAATAGTATTAATAGTAACAGTTTGCATTACGTCACGGGAACCATTTCCTCTTCGACTGTAGCTGTTCTCCAGCTCTTCAGCTGTATATTTAATCATTTTTATTCTTATACACACAGAAAATATATGCGAAAAGATTCCTTAATAAAACTTTCTAAAGCAATTTAGCCAATCTTAACTCGAATTAGATCAATTTTACCATTAATTTTAGACCTCAAACTAGCTATTGGAATCTTTTTTCTTACTTATCTGAGCTATATTTATACGTAACACTCCCTAGGAACCAAATCTAGATCTGGATCTATAGTTAACCACTCCTTTGGATATAAAACTTTCTCGACTCTAGTGCCCTTCTAACGCCAACTGTGGCAAAAGTAACTGCGTTAACCCGAGCCACACCTATAATAACAGTCTCCTTTTACCGAACTTTCCAACAAGATCTACAATTAAGTCCCTATTTATCCGAAATCTAGTTACTATGGCTATTGATCCAGCATCTCCACCTCGACCTTTACTCGCAATCTTTTTCGATACGCAACCCTTCACACAATCTCACCAACGGGTATCAACCGAAATTATATTTTGCTATCTTTTATCCAATTTCTTAAACAGAATAAAAGCAATTTTGATCTACATTTTTTACAATTTTTTTCCATTATTTTGCGTTATTAAAGTAGAGAAACTCGATCCCGAAGTATATTTACTTTCTTTAATTTAAATTCTTTAAAATGTAAAATAACCGAAGCTAGACATTTTAAAACTTTTCGTTTTATTGTTTTAATTTCTGCAGACAATTTAAAAATATAAATTTGTAGCAATGAAAGAGTTCACCAAATTGCTCTTTACGTAATAGCGTCTGGAATAACGTTTCCTCTTTATTATTGTTATATACTTTTTACAGATTGTCTTTCGTCACGCCTTTATCCATTGTACAAAACATATTTATTTATTTATTTTTTTCCTGTTTGATGCTGCCAATTGTTATATTTATGACTCAATAACAATTTTTCACTTTATACGTCATTTATGCTTTGTTACGTAAGTAATTTCCGTTTAGTGAAATGTTTTTATGCTCTCGGAAATGTCTAATGGGCCTCAAACTTTTAGTGAAACGAATGAAAAAAAATATATATATAATAACAAATTGCACAGAATTTTTTATACTTTAGAAGTGAAGCCGATCGTAACGATTCGTTTGTATTTTCGTACTTGCAGCTACACCCAAAACACGGATAAAGCGCGAACTTTTTTAACATTTTCAAGCTATATAAATTATTATTAAGTGATAATTCTGAGTAAATCGAAGAAATTATGAAGTATTATCATAATGATTCATTAAAAATTAAAATAATTCGTATATGGCGTATAAAAGGAGGCCACGTTCCTTCGGGTTACACGTATTAACGACTCGTAAATATTTTCTCGATCATATTTGGATTTATATTAATATAAGATATGGAATTTTATTTTATTCAGACGAAAATTACGTTAATTTCTGAACTACTCTTCCTTCTTTATGTTAATAAACGAAACTTAGATTGTTAAGTGTGTAGAGACTAGATAAATAAACGTTACTTTTGTCTCGTGTTTAAAATTTATCCATACGTAAACTTATTTACTCTGCTCTAATTCAATTATATTAGTTTATAAAGTACATATGAACATAAGGTAATTTATGATCGCATAAACATGTCGTTGCTTTTGTATATTCTTGACTTATAAAACAAATTTGATTTTATAAGCATGGAATCATCATCTTGTACTGTACATAACGTAGAGTGGTTCTTATCCTATTAAATTCCAAGAAATATGTAAAAGACTTTGTAGATTTGTATTCAAATTATGTTTTCTCGTAAAAAATTGATATGTAGGTAGCTTTATACATTTGCAAATGCTTATTATTGACATGTATACTTTGCGTATAATATACGACGTTGGTATAATGGACTAGCTCATAAAAACTTATCCGGGGCTGGATTTAGACTCGTTGTGGCCTTATGATAAGTCTTATAACAGGCCCTTACCCTTCACCAAATACTGATGCATATAAAAATGTGAGGCCCTTAATTATAGACTGGTAACGCCAGGCCCTAAAACTGCATCTTATTCAGTGTAAGATATCTTGTAACACGTCTGACGTTTAATGTATACAATACATGCATACAAATCGCTAGTTTACGTCGTCGAGATGCAGCAGTTCTGGATTAAACAAAATAAAAGTATAAAAATAGAAATGTTTATTTATAAATTTAACATATGCAAGAATTCAAATTTATTTTTTTTGACGAGTCGTCACGAAAGTAAAGTTTTAAGAGGTTATATCCATAGTAGATATATCTTTATACGGCGTGTGCAGCTTTTTACGATCCAAATAACGTAGAAAAAAGAGAGGGGGAAAAGTCCAAAGAAGTTTTATACAGGAAAGTTAACCTACAGGAGAAATTATTTATGCATTGTCAGTGTGTATTCTCTATCCAAGTTTCTAAGATTTTTTAAAACTTCATTTGTATGCGCCAACAGAGTTAAGGGGAGAAAAAAGTTTATAGATATGTAAGTCTGTAGTTAATATCCGCCTAGAACTTGTTTGAATTATGTAAATGTTTTTTTTACTCATGCATAAATATAGTTTCTTTCTGCTTTTATACTATATCAGTATATTTTTTTTTCTTTGCCCCCACGTAGCCTTATCTAAATATACAAAAAGTTAATAAAACATATAATCAAATAAGGAGAGTGATATTAAGCGTGGAATGTAAAAATCCGAGTTAGGAATATGAATGGAAAATTCAATAATCGATTTTTATTTAAGAGAATATTTCAATATAAAGAAAAATAATCCCTGACAGAATCTCAATCTTGAAAAATGAGTTTTTTCTTAGCATACATTCGTGACAGGCCATCTTAGCTTTTCTCATTTCCATCTACTTTCTCATAATCTCGTCTTCTTTATATTCTTTTCTCTTCTTCTTCCTTGTCATACATCTTACATCGGCAAACAATATTGTCTTCTCTTCTACTTTTTACTAAACTATAAAGCATTTCCCAGATTAATATTAGTAAGCGACGGATAGGGATCTTTTCTTCTTGTTCTTCTTCTCCTTCTGATGGATGATGATTCTTCACCCAATGTGCGTCAAAGAAATTACCCTCCAGATATGTATTAGTCCATTTTAGTATTAGATGGGTAGGGAAATTTCCCTAACGGTCCTTGATTTCGGCAATTTCCGTATAAATAGGTCCTTACTATAACGAGATGTTTTATGTTCCCTGCTACGTGTATCTTACTTATTGAAGATGTTTAGTAGAAGAGATTCCTTTCTGCTACGAAAATAATCATTTTGTTAAGTTTTACTCGCTATAAATTGATCAGTAATAGCTCTCATTTATTTTGATTTTATTAAATTATAAAGGAATTAAGGGAAAAAAAGATGCTCCTACACGATAATACTGTGTTTTTATCACAACGCGATTGATTTAGAATTTTATTTAAATTGTCAAATATTTTCTATATTTTTTGTAATAAAAAAAAGGCTTTCTTTGAAAGGATAACGATGCTGAATCAGGAAATTTTTTGTTGAATCAAATTAGTCCGCAGGGAAATTGCTATATTAGAAAATTATGCATATGGGGACTCCCCTCTCTAAAAAATGACTCCGCAGGGACCTTACATCTTCCCATTGGCACTGAGCTGTTATGACGATATTTTCCCCACTCCAGAGATGTTTTGTCGCTTTACTAAATGTAAAGAAATTTCCCTAGGTTAAGGAGATTTTTCCTACGTGAAAAATTTCCTGCGTGTTTTTGATTATGGGAGAAATTCTTGAAGATTTCTGTATTAAAATTTCTTCTATAGTACTAAACGTTTTTAAAATTTATTCTCCGAAAATTCCCTTTATTAGTGAAGTATTTGTTAATATGTAAAGATTTCAAGTTAATATCTATGACTCACAGGAGAAATTTCCCTAAAAACAGTATAATTTACAGGAAATCTTTCTAATTTGTATGAAAAAAGAAGAGTTCTTTAACTAAATATTCACATTTGCTTAAAATTTTCCTAATATATAAAGATTTCTTACATTTACAGCGAGACATCCCTTTTAAGCATGTATATAACTAACAATAACAATTCTTCTATCCACGAAAACGTTGATATTTAGGAATTATATTTTATTATACTTGCATTCGGTAAATGGAATTTTCCCCATTGGGCCCATCCTTTCCTCTTTTGATTATTTTTAAACCATATAAAAATACTTAAATAGTAAAAATATTTGGGCACATATACAGATGGCAGCACTTAACTGTACAGCAGTTTAATTTATTATTCATTTACTTCATCCCCTTTCTCTGTCTCTATTCCATTTTTTCATTAAAAATTTACATCTTTAATTTCGTAGACTATACTTTATCATCAGAGCAGAGAAATTTCGTTTTTAAATTTTTACTCTTTAAGTGGTAAAATAAAAAAGAAGGAAAGAAAAGAAAATAATCATAGTGAAAGAAAGAAAATGTTCTTCGACCTATCAGTATCACGCACTTGAAGGTTTTCTGATAGAAAATATTTTCTGTTTGGATAATGTACGTTATCGATTATGTCTCAAGTAAAAAGTCGTTTTTTGATATACGGTCCACCCATCCTAATTTTGTATTCTCGCAGTCGTTTTAATGTTCGGAGGGAGTGAATCTTAGAAAAATTCAACATCAGCAAATGATATAGCACATATTAGTTATTAAAAATGCATTCGATTCATTTTTTCTCCCTTAAAGAAAGAGGGAGGAAAAAAAATTCTAGATTTACCATATCGCCCGCTTACTTAAACAGATGTAAGGTTTTATCTACTCGTTTCCGATCGAGAAAATTACAAATTTTATCATTTAAAACATATATAGGCCTATATATAGAGCCTATACTTGCATATTTCGAGTGCATACATTATTATTATTATTATTATTATTTAAAAATAAAAATAAAGTCCCACTTCGATGCTATCTAGAATTGGGTTACTCGCCTGATTCTCTTTCGATTCTCTTCAGTTTCTGGTTCAATGCACACTGTGAAGCAGCAACTGGAAATTTTCCATGGAAAACGGTATGCCTTGCCTTACATGATTATTCTACAGTTATTATAGCGATAATTAAACTTTACTTCACCTTCTACAATCAACGTAATCTTTCACAAACACCCGTTAAGCTTATTAACCCCTGTGAACAAACTTGAAATAAAATTGCAAAGTTTTGTTTACGTAATAGCGAGTTTTCAATTCTTTTCTACTCTTTAGATGAAACTACTTCGTTTTATTTCTTTAGCCTTTTTTTCTACTTGCCATTACTTTTCATGTCTGTTTCTTTTCGTGCCATGTTTTTTTGCATTGCTCCCGAATAATGAACATTTTAACACCTTTAAAGTTTTATAAAGTGTTTTAAAGAATACATTTTATGCGGTGTTTTTTTACGCTTTTATTACTTAAAATTTGATTAAAATAATTACAAAAGTTCATTTTAATTCCTTATTTAGCGTCGGAGTGGAAACTTTTAAGGTGGAAATCAGTCGAATAGTGGGATCTTTTCGGTTTGTTTCTTTTTTCCATCCACACACCTGAAACCTTGCTCACCCATCCATTTACAAGGTTGAGACAACCTTTCAGGTGTAAGGAAAGGTAATTCAAATATCTTCATCGACCGCCTTCTAAATTAATCCTTAATGATCATCGAAATTGTAAAAATACCACCTTTCCCTCCCTTTATAATAAGGGAAAAAATATATAATTTGTCTAGTAATATTGGACGAAATCGTGAGATGTACTACATGTGGGCCTAACACACCTGAAACTTTGCTCACCTGTACCTAATTGTTCAGGTTGAGACAAAGTTCCAGGCACACTAGGGACACATTTTTAAAATAAATATATATATATATGTATACCTACAGGAGCACCTATAACTGGAAAAAAAGAACTTCGTTAAAATAAAGGATCCTTAAAGTTGGTTGGATTTGCCCGAAGCCATAAACTCGAGTTGCCTTACATTATGAATTTCTTTAACATGACTCCTTGAATACGCATTCGTACTTTTCAGCATTATATATATATATTTTTTTTTTAAAAAAAAAGCTCTTTTTTACAACGATATGCAATGTCAACAAAAAACTGAAACTGTTTCTAAAAACTAGGCACTACCTAAATATCCAGAAGGCATGTTCCTCCACACAAAACTTCAACTCGATAAAGATAGTCGGATGCACTTTGTAAGAAAACCGAAGCTTCCGGCTATGGTGGTTCAAACGTTTCCCTTTTTTTTATTTTTTTCATTCCCCCTTTATCGTTTTGTAGAAGGCAAGTCGGACTATCTGGATACATTTTCGAGATTCGGCTTGTTACATAGAACGAGGACAGAAACACAGATTATCGAAAGAAGCGAACATAAGCTGCTAACATTATAACAAATCACGAGAGAAACAGCTGCAAACTTCCTACAGATATTTTACCTAATAGTCAAGTGTTTCTAAATAACTAAATTAGGAAGTAAATAAAATGTCTCGAAAGTTTTCAACGAGTAGTAAAGCTAATTTATTTGTAAGCATCTTATATCGAATTTACTAATTGTTGGCGAGGATTACCTGTACAAAGCAGAAGGGAACAATTAAGGTTTCACTTAAAACATCTTCCCGTCTACTTCTAATCTCTCTGTGACAAGGAATTTATGGTTAGAAAACCTTATTCATCCTTACAGGATAATGTTCTTTCTGCAGGTTGTTCGTGTCACATTGCTAGTAATCCAGCAATCAATTTTCCTTTCCTTTAAATTCTTAATTACCACTTATTCCTTTCTCTTTTAGTTAATTTTCTTTCTTTTATCTTAATCTTTCAAAACACAATTTACATTTATAAATGTCTACAGGCTGTGTTTTCGTGTCATCAAATAATAGCAACGTTTAATAGATTGATCCAAATTGTTCCCTCTTTTTTTTACTACTAATCAATGGCTTTTAAACACAATTCTTTCTTCCATTTTCTTTTTATTTTTTTTCACCTAGAAACAAATTTTTCTTAAATTTATTTAGTCACAATAGTAATTTCAATTCGATTTTTCTTTATATTTTCACTTACTTACTTAATGTTTCAATTACAATGAAGTAAAACGTTAATTACAATTAATTCAAGCGTTGATTTCAATTAACTAATTTTACTTCAATTTCAACAAAGCTTTTATTTGTATATTTCACCGATTTAAACTTAATTGTTACTTTCAATAAGATAATAGGTTAATTGTTATCAAATGTGTAAATTTTAAATAATATCGCTATTCAATTTAATTGAGTAGCATTTAAATTGAAATAAAAATGTCAATTTCGACCAGATCGCTTAATTACAATTAAGTAGCGTGTTAATTTCAATTAGATGTTTTTTCCCTTTACCTTTAAATATTTAAAACAATAGTATCGGGTTAGAATTTGCCATATTGACTTGTCTTCTAGCATTGACGAAGGTTACGGTGATGCAACTTTTGAGGGATGTAACCAGGAATCTATAACGATTATCACAGTGAAATTCGGCGAGGATAATAAGAACATAAGTGGCTGTACTATAACCAAATTTGGTGTAGATATTCTAATTAGGTGGATCGCCCTCCTGTCTAATTTAGGAAGGTATTTTTGGCTTTTGCACATTACGGTTAAAGGTAGAAGGGCAGAATAGCTTTAGCATACCTGCAGTTTATCAAAAGAATACTCTTCTGTCAAATTAACTTTTAATTAAGAAAGAAAAGAAAAGATGCTTCTGCCTTCGTTTTGAAATATTGATTCTTTTAAACGCATCTTCCCTAATTAAAAATCTCACTGATGAGATTGCTGAACAATGCATTAATTTTGAAATGAAAAAAATTTTAAAAAATTATATATAGTAAGATTAAATTTGAAAACGCTCAAATAATAAAAGAAGCTTTTATCAACACTGTTAAAGGTTGGAGAAAAAATTATTTACTATATACGGGTGTCAAATAATATTAAAAAGTTCATCGATCTTACTACAATTCGATTTGTAACATTATCTCGTTCTTCTTTAATTTAATAATTCAAGAAAGCTTTTTTAAAAAAACCAATTAATTACTATGTTATTGTCTTATTTGTGAACAATTTGGAGAAAATAAGCATTTTTTTCCCCCTCGCTCAAATGTAAGGAAATGTTGCACTCTTATTGCCAAATAAATTAGTCATGTGTATATCTGATGCACTTAAATTCTATGTTAGTAATTAGTCTATCGCCTTATTTGATATGGTTACGGTGATTGATGAAAATAAGAGTAAATTTGAACAAGAAATATAATGAGAATAATTGAATATGAATACTTCATTAAAGAATCTTTACAGAAATTTTATAAATAACCGTGAAGATACAAGGAATGATTATTATCCTTTGTAACTTTCTTATAGGTACAAAAATAAGTATTACGGATCCTTCATGACCCATTTTTGAAAGTACAAGAAGTGATTGTTAAGGGTCGTAACCTTCAAGCTAACATTTATGCGAGGAATGACGTTTTACACTTATTATCCTTAATGCATCATGATTGTACAGTAACTAGGCTATACATTAGGGATAAAGTTTGTGAATAGCTTGTAATTGTATAGTGATAATTACTGTATAGAATTGTATGCTAATTGCGAGAAAAGATCCCTGGCATATTATCATACTTCTTAGCACGGCATCAAAAGATTCTTTATTTTTTATGCTTAGTGAGCTTTATCTAATATAAATTCGAATTTATTTATTTTTTCTTGAAATTAACTTTTTTAGCTTTAATATAATTTCAACAACAAGAAAGAAAAACTAAATAGGGAGGAAAAAACCTAGAGAGACAAACTTCTTGGAAAAAGCATCTCTCTCTCTCTCTCTCCTGCTTCTCTCTCGCTCTCTCTTAAACAATTTTCAATCAGTCTTGCTCCACTTTTCCTTAATCTATTTGATTAAACTGAAAATACATATTGGAAATTCCAACTAGAGAAGAGGAAAGTATTTTGGAGACGAAAGAAGAAGGGAGGGAGAAAAAAAAAATCTGAAGAAAAGCGTAGAGAAAAAATTGGAGCCAACAGTGCAACTGCATTCCAATTACGTGGCTATTAATCTAAAAATTGTTTAGCTTATTTCTAAAAATGAAAAGAATGGATAATTATGTTGTATATTAATCTGGAGAAATAAATTTGCTGGAAGAGAGTTGACAAACAGTACAGCAGGCAAGCGGTCCTTCATTACAAACTCTGTTCTCTGATCGCATAAAGGGATCTGCACTCCGCCATAGTCAGTGACTTAATAAATCAACTTTTTCTTTAGTGCTGCAATAAATGTCGCTTGACATGTCACGAGGTGACGTCTACAAATGACAGAATCTAAACGAATCGGTTAGGTCATTCTCTCTATATCATCTAGTCTCATAAATAAAATGTCATATGCCTGGTGTGCACCAATTTGCCAACCTTTGCAGCTACATCTAATCACTACTAATTAATAAAATTAGAAAGAGAAAAAAAGGAAAAAAAGTCGGCGAAACTAATCTTATAGACTGATACAACTCTGCTCACGTGACTGGAAAGTTCTTTTATTACGAAGTATCGACAATTCGAGTGGGAATTGTTCCACAGAGACCACTTCGTTCACGTAAGCTCTTCGTGAGTCTAGACTTGTGCTAATATTTAATACAGACCGCATTACCTGTCACGAGGACCACACCCAATGCGAGATGTAATGCGAAGTACAGGTATAGTTTGATTTAATGTCGTTTGATATGTATTTATAATGAATGCTGCAGAATTTTTCATCGTAAAAATGGATAAAAATGCCTGTTAAAAAATTCGATTTAACGAGATTGATGGTAGAATTAACTCTTCTTATATTAAATTCTTCTAAGAAACGGCCTTTTCCTAGATTTGTCCGCATTTACGGGCTATTTTCGCTGTAACGAGGTTGTAACCTGTTTTTATGTTTCGTAAATTAAGAGTGGCGCTGAGTGAAATCCCAGTTAAGTAATTACTTTTAAAGATTTAATCCAAGAAAAGACAGAATTTGTAGAAATTCTAGTTAATGTTTAAAGGTGATTTAAGTCCAAAAAATCTATTGTGTAGTGTACGGTACGTGTACTTTCTTTGTTCTGTAAGTCGAGAAATTTTTGAATTTTTCACCAAATATATCACTTTTTAATATAAAAATTTAATCAAAATTACACAGAAACATAATAAAAGTAAAACGTTTACTTTATAGCGAGGTTGTATTGAATTTCACTCTTCTTAAATTAAATAAAATATCTTTAAAAAAAAAAGAAAAAAATCCATTTGAAGACATCTTCGAAAATATCTTTTGATGGATTTTTATCCTGTACTTAATTTAGAAAGAATAAAATGTCAATAAAATTTTTCAATCTTTTTCTTTGAACGTTTTATCATGCGAAAATAGTAAAAAACACGATAAAAATTAATAATAATAATAAAAATATTCGCGTCATAACGAATAAAAGCATAAATTCGAGCATTATTTCCGAGAATTTGGCCTACAACTTACTTGTAATTTCATAATTTATTTAACATGAATTGGTAGAGAAAACTAATTAAAAACAAATTTGCCTTATAATGAAGCATGGCATAATTTACCGTATAATGAGGTAATATAAAAAAAAATAATAATATTTAAACTTACTTTAGTGAATTAACATCTTATTACGTATAATACCTACCGATTTTATATTAATTAAAAGAGGAAAATAGATTATATAACAATAATTAATTCTTATAAATTCGATATAAACTTTTTATTTTTAAAGTTTATATAACTAAATATTAATTATATTTAATATAATAGAAGTAAAAAATGTCAACGAAATTCCTCTTATGATACATTAAACAAAGATATAACTCATATTTTAATTATATAATATTTATAAAAGTTAAGTTTATATTAAATTTTATTGCTTAAAATAAAGTATTTAATGCAGAAATAAGAATTCAATAAAAATAATATACTCGAATGTGTCAATTCTCTTATGAATATTATATTTAATTTATCAAAATTTTCGTTATAAGAGAAATGTTTATAATAAAGTTTTGATATATTAAGCATAATATTTATATATTACTAATTAAATAACTTTTAAGAGGATTAATAACGTGAATAATTAAGTTAATAGTATTAAGAGGATTAATAATGTGCAGATGGGAATCTTTTAACCACGGATGATGCCTCCAATGTGTGATTAGTACAGGTATATTTTCGAAAATAAAATTTTGTTCAGACTCGCTTTTAAAAATATACCCCTTAATGATAAAGTATATCGTCTATGCACAAAGAGTTATAGCTATACCTTAGCATATCTTACATCTTACCATTACATATACATACAATGCTAAAGTATTGATATTGTTTATGCACGTATATCATAACATAACAATAAAGTATACGTGTAATTTTGTATTCATTTATAATGCTAAAATGTAGAGTTATACCCTAATATTAAAGGTATAAACAAAGGTTTTTGATAGTTTTATTGCACATTACTCATCTAGTTGCATTTAATTAAGTTAATAACAGTAATAATAACTCAGTTTTATGTATAGAAGACAAAACTGTAAGATTTTCGATGATATTTTATATTTTAAACCGTGATATCAAGTGCATTTTGCTTGTTACTAAAGAATATAACTAATATCAAATAAAAATTTCTTTACGTTTATTATGTAATAAACTAAAAAGCATTATAAAGAAAAAAAATAAAGTAGATATAATTTAAAATATTAAAAGAATAGCGGTAAACATTTATTTTATATCCAGTTTATGAGAGATATTAAATAAAAATACTTATATTTTCATCAATTAAACATCTTTTAAAAGGTTTAACGTAAGGTAAATACGATTTTATAACGAAATTTCGACGAAGTGATGGCATTTTAAGTATAAAATATTAGATTTTTACAAAGTTTAAACGTTTATAAGCTATTAATAATACTGATATTCATATTGCATGCATTAAAACTAAATTTATAACTATAAATATCGAACATTTCCTTTATAACGAGGTTAGAATATATTAAAAGCTAAAATAGACATCTATTAAATAAGAGAGATTTTAAGAGCGAATTATTAATAATTGATGAGCATTTTATATGAAATTTATATACAGGTTAATAAATATTTTTATTGATTTTTTTTCCTATCATTTTTTTTAATGCAGTGGGCATCCGAGGGATTGAGTAAATCATTTGTATCAATACTTCTTTCTATATATAAAGTACAGCAAGGAGCAACAAAATTGTTCACTGTATCGGGTGGTTACTATAACAATAATTGATTGTACTGTACATATTGTCTAGTCTGAACTATATAGGGTTAAGCTTAAATTAGACCTATTCCTGTCCCTCGAGATATCCTTAAGGGATAGGAATAGGCGTAAATTCTTCTGTTTCTCTTATTTCTTTCGTCTTATACGTTATATAAATTAATATATTAAAAAATCCTCGAGAAAATCATTATTACATTATCCATTCTTCGCGAAACAAAAGGAAAAAAGAAATAAATTTAAAAAACTTTTAAAGCAATTAAACCGAACTCATTAAAGAGTCGCAAAATTTGTGTTTATATTAAATAGAATTAAACATGATAATTCTTTCTCTTCTCCTCCTTTTTTTTATTATTATTTTTAAAAAATAATTTACGGTATGTAGTAATTTAAATATTTTATAAAAGTTAAAAATGATTTAAGTAAAATATTAAAAAAAAAAGAAAGAAAAGAAAAATTTATTTTATTCTTAATGAACGTTTTAAAAATAATGTTTAAAACTTCTCTATCTTTCTTTAAATAGCCGCATTAAGAGATAACAAAAATAATTTTTCTAATGGAAGAGAATCTTATAAAATCGTTTAGTTTTGTAATTTTCTTTTATAATTTCCAATTTTGTTTTATAACTAACTAAACCAGTCTTGGGAAATTTAAATGGAAGAAAGAAACACTGAGAAATGGGGAAGAAAACGGAAAAAAATAAATAAGGAGTAGAAGAAGAGGAGGAGGAAGAAGAAGAAGAAGAAGAAGAGAAAAAAACAGAAGGGAGAGACTATTATGATCTGTCTATTAAAAAATTCTTTCCTACGACAAATTATGCTTTAATGAAAAATAAAGAGTTAATCTCTGTAATCAAAAAGCCATTTTTTTACTTTTTTGCCACTTTCTAATTCCCATAGTAGAGTAGGGAAAAAAAGAGAATTAAAGAAGAATTTTTATTCTTTAAATAAAAAAAATTGTATATATATATATATTACCGCTAGTTTTCACTAGTGACAAATTAAGAAACGACGTTGTTTCTTAAGGTTTTTTTTAAATGAAATTTATCGTCTCAGATCGGGTTGTATCAATTAAAAAGTGATCGGGACCGTTTTCTAATTCGGTGGAGTGGGTCTGCGGGTTATACGAGGTTACGGGGTGAAAAGTAGAAAGTAGAATATAAAAAAAAATAGGGAGAGAGGGGAGAGAGATTGATAAAGTCCGAAAATAACTTTTCCGATTTTATTGGATGTTTAATAAAGATAAAAGAAATGTGGACATTAGCGAATTTTAGATGGAACATTAGATGGAGATAGAAGGAAAAGATCCACATCACGTGACAAATAATCATCCGGCACGAGAGAGAAATGACAGCTGACAAAAAGAGAAGACACGCTATTGGTGGATAGATGGACAGCACGTGATCTTTGTGACAAGGGAAGAAGGACCTAGTGACGTCTCTATTTCCTGCTGCAGATAAGGGGGTTCGTTTATCTGACTTGTCTCTGGGTGTTGTAGCATCCGCGCACTTATTTCCTGCCCGTTCTCATCATTAGAAGATCTTTTGTTTCGCGACTGATATCGCACCAAAATGGTCGAATCTTCTTATTAACTATAAATTTGCATCTCTGTCTTATCGATTCTATAACGATTTACAATTTTTTAACAGTTGTTTGGCGCCTCTAAATTTCTTCAATTTTTTTTTTATCCCCCTGTCAACTTTTCCATAAAGTTGCACTAAATCGATTTGTGTAAAATGCCGAGTGATGGAACGTCTAGGTAGATAAACAAGATTCGAGCATTCAAACATTGTCGCAGCTCTCTTCTCTCCCTCTTTACTTTTTCTCCCCTCCCCTTAACTTCTAGATATGAAGCTGGAAAGTTTGAGTGCGCGATTTAATAAAAATCTTGGAAATTATATTGCTTTATATCGAAAAAGGTGTCAATTTTTACTAGATAAATTAATATTAAAATATCCGGTGCGTGTAAAACTAGCGAGATTGACAAGAGTTTGGACAAAATGAAGGGGTTATCATAATAATTCATCGGTCTGAAAAGTATGCAAATGCATTTCGAGAATATTATAAAAGTATAACAAGTAGGAAAAGTAAAAATCGATATATTGCTTCCTGGTAATATTATCGAGTCAGATCAATCGTCCAACCGCAAATTTCCAACAGACGAGGGTCGTAATAAACGAACACACGATGGTGTGATCTGTCCGGCTATAAAACATAACGAGGGACATTGCAGTGTAATTGCATGGGTGTAATGACCGATGGAAGACGCCAGATGGTGCAACAGACGACAGACTGTTGATAGAAGACCCAGGTAAGTTCTGTAAAAAAATAAATAAATAAATAAAACATTCCCTAAGAATAACAACAATTAAATCTTCCTTTTTATTCTGGCTTCATTCGATTTAAAAAACTTTCTCGAATTTTACATTTCTCTAAAATTCTACAATGGAAATTTTATGTTTTATTCGTCAATGAAACTTGGATGCAGATTCAATTTATCTTCACGTTGCGCTTTGACGCATTAGAATTGCGCGCGTCGCTCATTAACGCGCGCAATTCTAATACCCTTTCTCTCTTTTGTTTATTAAAACGTCAATTGTTTAAAATATTATCTGGCAACGCCATTTATATAGCTTAATATTTGTCATTTTACGGTGCAGTTTAGTTTTTGTTATATAGAGTAGCGCGCCGCGACGCGTCGCGTGGCTTAGATAACGAGGCGAATCGTGGCCAGTTTTCTAACTTTTGCTATGCTATCTTCTTTCAGGTTGCGTCCTATTTTACGCTCGAGTACGACAATGAAAGTTTCTATTTTCTGACTCCTGACAATTCTTTCTTTAAAGATCAATTGCTGCCATACGTCGGAATACAACAATGAAAGTTAATATTTCTGATTTCTTCGTGGATCTATTTCTACAATTCGTTCGAATATAACAATGAAAGTTTCCCAGTTTGGAATGTTTTCTTCTCTCTTTTTTTTGAGTCCGTTCCAATTATTTAGTAAGAATGAATCGTTAAAACGAAAATTCTCAACTCGAAAACAATGAAACTTTCTGTTTTACTAAGTTTTAATCATCAAACTCATTAACAATGAACATTCTGTTATTGAATTCGACAACAATGAAGGTTTCTGTTACTGTGATTACTATGGAACGAGATTCATTGAAATCTTCGCATACACTTCGTTCTTCTGATTCAAACGATTCACAAGTCTCCCTCTTTCTCTATTTTATATTAAATTAAGAAACAAAAATACACTTTGATTGATTCTAATTACGAAGATCTCTTGTAGGATTCAATATTTTCAAGGCTTTTCTAGAATTTATTTACGAAGAGAAACGGTGACAAAGTTTTTTTTTTTGTTTTTTTTTTATTGTGAAGATTATTTCTTTGGAGATCGCATTTCACGGAAAAATAGAAGGAAACAAGTTTCTTAGTTGAGTCTGATTTACTAGATTCACTCGAACTAGAAATCTTTGTTGTTGTCTTCGTGTATTCTGTAATAGAAAAGATCTTTCAAAATACGAGCCATAAACCAGGAAAAGATTTTTTGTTGTTTATTGTTGTGTATATGATGGAAACAATTCTTCAAAGCGAAAGTCATTTAATTCTAGAAACAGATATTTATTGCTGCTTTTTAACGTATGATTCCGCAGAAGTTCCGCAGAACAATGGATAAACAAAATATTAAAAAAAAAAAAGAAGAAAAAGACATTTTCTTTTGTCGTTGCGCTTATTCGTTAATCGTTTTCTAAGACATCGAAATCTTGTATTCCATGACAGAATTCCGTTTGTTGGAATACAGTGATCAGTTTTTTTTTTATGTAAGAAAAAACTTTTATGTAGTGATTTCCTTTATGTTTAAATGCGTCGAAATCAGAATATACAAGATGGATATTCGTTGTGTTTAGCAGTGCATCAAATTTAGAATAATGGAAAATTTCTTCTATTAAATCCACTGTAACCGGCAACAAAAGATGGAACATCTGTTTTATAAAAATGTAATTATTTTATTTATACTTTATCAATAAATTTATACCAAAATAACAGAGAATTAGTTGTTAAAAATTGTGACTTTTCTTCTAATATTTGACGCGTAATGAATTATTTTTGGATATATCAAAAAATCAGGATTAAATTGTTATATTGTGGTGCATTAAAATAAGAAATAATAAAGACAAAATGGGGTCTAGTCTTCGTGTTCCACTACAGGAAATGACTTTACTGATCCATTTTATGAGAATATTCTTATTATATACTAGAAACCAACAATAGAAATGCTTTTCTAGGCTTAAATAATTAAAACATTTGTTATCATATACTAGAAAATAAGAAGAAAAATAGTTTTTCTTCTTTTATAAGCCTTGAGATTATATTAGAAATGAATTTTAAGAACTGTTTAAATTAAGACACGTTAATTAAACAAGTTTGTAATTTTTCAAGAAGTTTGTTAACTTGTAAATTAGAAGTGTTAAATTATTTATAATTTGAATGTTATAACGGTATTTATCAATTGTTTTTTTGTATATATAATTGGCAGGTGCAGTTTGAAATTTGAAAGTTTCAATGATGAAAATGTTTATCATATAACGAATTAAAACTTTTAGTAGAAGGTAATTTAGTAAAGCGAAAATATAAATTCCATCATTAGACCAAACACAAACAGAATAATCAGGAAAATTGCAAAATCGATAACAATATAAATGTAAATTGTTTCTAATTATCAATTTTTTTTTCGTTCTTTCTAAAAGTATACGCTTATAAACGATGAGGATTATGTTTCTGAAGTAGATTAAAAGAATTTATTTCTCAATATCTCGACGACGACGACGACTTTTTGGAATTGTTAGGAACTTGAGAGTAGTTGGAAGCAGCAAGGAATTTTTATATATTTATAGAGGATCACTCGACCCGGAAATCATAAAATCTTGACAGAAATTAAAAGTTAAAGGAGCATTACGACATAAATTTGATTGAGACGGAAAGCCATATGAAGCATTGCTTCCCTGAGCAGCAAAATTTCTGATCACAAGAGTGCAATTTATTCACATCCAGACGGTATCGACCTAAAGTCGATTTTCTAGTGAACAAGTAGCGATCGTGTGAGTAGCGAAGAGTAAAATAAAAGATGTAGTCTCCCGAGACAACGTCATTGTGGCCGAACTGTTTACACAACCGCAGTGTTGTGTGGACGATGAAAGCAGTAATGGGATTACAATACGATTATTGGCTACATCGATGGTCACATCGTTGCCGACTTGGAACAAATGCTGTCTCTGACCGCTCCTACAGACTTGTATAAGAGATTTTAATGAAATATTCCATCGAATTCTGAATACAAAATCTAATTTCCTTTTACAAAAACATGCTTTTCTTATCCGTATTGGGACTAAGATGCCAACTTTGAAGAGGAATCATTACCTAACTACGCTTGTTTTAATCTTAAATAGGATAATTTAGTTAGAAATTTGGTTAAGTAATGATTAAAATACGCTTTTCTTCCGATTTTCTTTCCATGTAATAAGGTTAAGCGCGATTATTGGAAATGTCACGGTCACGTCTCTGCTGACTCAGAATGAAAACCACAATCCGACCTCAGATAAAGATAAAATTAAGAGATTTTAATGAAAGATTCCACTTAATTCTGACTCGAAATATATTTTTCTTTTTACATCAGGAAGAATTAAAATACATTTTATATTAGAATTAGATAAAATTCTCCATTAAAATCTCTTAATGTAACCTGTATTTGAGTTAGATTGTGATTACTTTATTTAACAACATCGATAAGATACGAGGGTAGTGTTTAGTTTTAATGTAAAAAGTTTTCAAGAGCCTCTCCTGAATTCTGATTTATGGATATCTATTTATCTAGAAAACTAGATTAATATGGGGTCGATATCTATAATCTAGTTTTCTTGTAATAGCCCTTTCCTTATTATATATGGTATCTAATAACTACATCAATATTAATGAAATTCATTGCCTGACTTGAGATTATTTATGAAAGATTTAATGAAAAATTTTCAAAATTCTAATTTATTATCTATTTTTCTACTATTAAGACAATTTTTTCTTGCAAACAACGTGATCACGACAAGATTACACGGCATATCGAAGCTGAAAAGAGGTGCTGCCTGCGACCATAAAATATAACTGAACTAAGAGATTTTAATGAAAAATTTATGGAAATTCCAGTATATAAGTTGGCAAGAAATCTTTTCTGTCATATAACATGAATTATAATAGCATTGTTAATTATTTCGAAGTCATATCGAGAAGAGAATTCACATATGAGTGTAGATAAAACTTAACCACAAGATTTTAACGAGAGATTCGGACGAATTCCAATTATCAATTTAGTTTTCTTGTAATAAGAAATTTTTTATTTATACATAAACTTAGTCTATATCTCTTATCGAAGTTCTGACAAAAAATTCGTGTTGCCTCCTCATATCTATAGCAATTAGAGAGAAAAAAGGGAAACCTTATTGATTGAAAACGTAATAACATCTCTCGTTCTTCCCCCGTTAAACTAAAACTTCGTGGACAAATTAACTGCCGAAGATTAAACATCAGTCTAGTGAAGTCATATTTCTTCAAATAACACATCTTCTTCTTCCCTTTAAGTAAATATCTGCAAAGACATTAGACGGTTCTGTCGTATTGTTCTCCAATCTAGCCTATACGTTGCTATGGAGACTCCCAGTTGATAATGGTTAGGGGGCTATTTTGCACAGCACGAGTAGCGTGCAGTGAAAATAGCATTTCTTAACGATTTTTTTTAAGAAACGAAGGGGAAACACAGATCTAAAAATCCCTTTTATAAACAGAGGAATGAGTTTAAAAAATTGCTAGACACAGAAAAAGTTTCTTTTTTATCCATTAACCTAACCTCGAGGGTTGTAGTTAATGTCCACGCAAGATGTAAGTTCGGTAACTTAACATAAATAAATAAAACCGATATAAAAAGAATTTTTTAAAGGCATAATTGTCTGGAGCCATTACAAAGTGATATTATACATATCAGTATAATGTTGTATGCCTATTATGCAATTTACATTAGGAGGAATAAGGTGTAGAATCTTCCTTTCCACCTGTCGAGACTCACGCGAGGCGAATTCAATATAATTCAATGTCGTGAACTTGACGTAATTCATTCGTGACAGTTTAGTCTGTTGGCAGCGGTCTGCCTGTAAGATTCTAGGAACCACTTCTGGGTATCTGGACTTATCGATTGATCAATAAGTCAGCAATCATGAACGTCAAAGTACAAAGGAGTTACAGTGTCTAATGCAGTGGTAATTGCAAAGGAGACTAGCCTTTTCAACAGATAGTAACCAAGGAGACCAAACACATTAAGGGCAACAGAAATGGTTCTCACATGTTCTATAATGGCACAACAATCAATTATTATTCCATGAAAATGTACGACGTGAAGAAAATAAACACGTAATTAATCACCAGCTTAAGTACGAAACGTCATAAATTTTAATAGAAAATGCGGAGTTTTTGAAGATGGAGAAGAGAGTATCCCCCTTCTTAAGTGTATTTATTGTATTGTTTGTTGTGATAGATATACAGCTGAATTCGAGGAAAATTTATATTGGTTGAGTGGAAAGTTTTAGTGAAAGAGGAGAAATTTATTTAAATCTTTTCGAGTTGTTTTCGTGATAAAGAAAATTGTGGAAAATGGAAAATTTTTGAGGAAAGATGAAAAAAACATGGTATTATTTATGACAGGTAGCTTTAGTTAGAGCTTTCGATTACGGTTTAAGACCAAATATATTCTGAAGTGTGAATAATAGTTTGGTTGGCCTTTGTGCAACCGAGGATGTGGCATCTTGCATAAATAATTTAATCGTATTTTAATCTTTATTTAATTTAGCCTTTATCCTTTAATTAGACTTAATTGCCTCTCGAAAATTAAGATTTCTAAGCTGCACTTTTGGTTTTAAGTAATATTAAGCTCTGTTTTGGCTTTAATACTTTTCTGTGGCCTTTCGGCTTAACTAAACTTTTATCTTTGTTCGTGGGTTAACTACATTTTCTCTCTTCGTTTACTATTAACTCTACTTCTACCTTAAAGATAAAAAAGCTTGTTTACCCTCAGCTAACCTATACTTTATTTTAATCACGCATCAACGCTATTTTTTATCGCTCATGATGGAATTTTTAGAATTTAATTTTTCCATTTAAAAAAGTTTAATTAACTAAATATTTCGTGATAAAATAAAAAATATATATATTCGTTTTCTTCAATATTTTTCATTTTCTAACATTTAAAATCGAAATCGGATAATACCAACAACAATATGAGAAACCAAAGCTTTGTAAAGCAGCCTACATCTTTCCTCTCAAAGATCACAAAAGAATCTTAACAATGGATTTAAAGATTAAAGCGAGGGATTAAAAATGTTATAATATCTAGAGATTAAAAATCAGCTTACAGCTATTAAAAAATTAATTTTTATCCAATTAATTTTTAATGTATTTTTTAAACTAACTGGGTTTTTTTATCGACTGTTTCTCTTATTTTTCTAGACGAAAAATTTCTTTTCTTAAAGATCCGCGAAGAGAATCTTAACAATGGATTTACGGATTAAAGCCAGGGATTAAAGAAGTTAGCTTATAGCGAGGATTAAAAGTTATCTTAGAACTAACAATAAAAAAAAAATTAACTTAACAGCTATTTAAAGAATTGTTTTATCTGCCTTTCATCTGTGGCCTTTACATTAACAATAGAGTTTTTAACTTCATCCTTGGCCTTTACGTTAACTGTTGTTATCTTAACCTATCCTTGGCCTGTAAAATGATGATTTTGAAAATGACTTCTCTTGTTTCCTATTCGAAAAATCTCTCTTCTACGAAGAGAATCTTAACAATGGACTTAAAATTTCAATTAAATTAAAGATAAATATATTTTTAAAATCCACTTTAACAATTTTTCGACTGGAAAAGTTAACTTTTACATTAGTATAGGAGTCGAAACTGGAAAACATTTAATTTATTTTAGACCTAATAGAAATTTGAGGCAATTTGATAAGATCGAATTAATTTAAGTTAGTTAGTAAAATTAAAAAGAAAAAAAAAGAAGTCGTAAAAGCGAATGATAGCGAATGAAGCAGACTACTAATAACAGAACAAGGGAAATACAAACTGTTAATTCGCTGGTGGAGCCAACCAGACCTGTTGCTATGGTGATCACGATCCAGAATGTTGTTGACTCAGCACAGATAATAGCATTACGTTGTTCATTGGTCTAACGTCTTACATGTTAAGTAGAGAAACATTCTAGTCAGCCAAATCTTTACAGTGCCAAAAGCAGAAAGTTTTTACTTACATATTGGTCCTCGCTTGAGTAGAAAGTTCTGTAAATTGCTGGCTGAATAACTCATCCGAGAGGTCATCACCACCAAGAAGAAAACTCGTAACGGTTTCACGAAATTTAATCCTGTTGAGAAAATCAATAAAGAATTTCAATAACAAATACATATATCTTCTCCGTATAGCTTATTGTTGGAGTCGTGGATCCCTAGAAGTCAACTTTATTCGCATCAAAGAAAAGTTTGTTTACGATCCTTTCTCTGCTATATTTTACGATATGAGTTGTGTCGGTATAAAATATATATATAAATTCGCTAAAATGTGTTTGTACGATTATGACTTCATAAGATTCTAGAGCGGGGATATAAGCTTCGCGTTTAGTGGGAATCTCTTTAAGACCATTCGGCCATTCGCTAAATCGAGTCATTAAGAGATGCAATTCGTTCCGAAGCGTGCTTTGAAACGTGTTAAATGTACATCCTAGTACTTTAAACAGGTCACACCTCTTGTAGAAATATCACACCGATGGGAAATGCTGATTTATAGCTTTTTCTTCCTTCCTGTGCTAACAGTTTTCTTGTTTAAACAATGCGATAAGAGGTAGAAGAGGGGGATCTACTCACCGTCCTTCTCGCCGTATGAACTTTTAATTATCCCGTCTATGCAAAAAACAGATGCTAGTTTTCTTATATTGATGTTGATGTCTTGTTTCTACAAGTGGAAACATACGGGAATTCCTATCGAGAGTTAAAGGAGGAGAATATTGTAAGGTATCTACGACATTATCAAGAAACGAAAAGCCTCCGTCAATGCTTCTTACGTGTTAATAAGGCTAAACAATTTTCCTATCTACGAAATTATAGAGATTTTAATAAACGTTTCCCGTATTTGTAAAGAATAAAACCGGGCTTCAACGTAAAAAAATCCGTAACGATATCTAACGGGGAAAAAAGCCATATAGATAATGAACAACTTAAAATGGTAATAAACTCACGCAATTAATTATAATTCATACAAAAATACGGATTTTATTGTTTCAAATGATAAAAATTCATAAATGTAAACTAATAAACTAAAAAATTAAACTAGATAAATGGATCTACAGTATTATTTAAGAGAGAAAATGTTGATGTTATAGAGCTATAAAGTTAAGTAACTATTATACTTACGGGGAGAAAAAAAAAAGGAATTTTTGTTGTTAATGATAAAATTTTGTTTTCTCAAACCACAAATTTCATAAAACTGAATTAATAGCTAAACCTTCTACAGCGCTAAGACAGGTATATTTCTAATACTTGTAAAGCTAATGAATTAACTATTATGCTTTAAAAAAATGGCAATTCTTTTACGATAATTATAAAACAAGGTTTTATCACTATTATCCATAAAAAAACCTTGTTCTATAAATCGTAAAATTCATAAAATTAGACCAATACCTAAACATCTGTAGCTCTAGCAAAGGTAGAAAAAAGTTGCAGATGGCTTATATACTACGTTAATAAAGATAAGCACGAATATTTTTTTTTCTTAGAAAGTGGAGTGATAGGTAAATATCAGTAATCGAAAGCTAAAAGTACCGAAAGTAAAATTAATATTAAAGTAGACATGTTGTTACTATAGTAACAATCATACGTGGGTAATATTAAATGGACGTGAAATTTTTATATTAGCTAGGATATTTATAAAACGAACAAAAATGGATTAAAAAAAATAAAAAAATTATATCTGACATATAAAGTTCTGATGTTGGGTGTGGTCATCTCTACAAAGCATTTCTGACTAGGCGTAAAAAAAAAATATATATATAAGTTTCGTTTTTATACTCGAATCATAAATATCTACCAATTGAAAATTTATAAAACTTCAACTGTATCGTTTTTAGAAAGATATAATAATAAAAAAATGCCTTGTACGATATGAAATCTTAGCCAATAAAGTAGGATGGAACTTTATTCAATTTAGCTTTATAAATAGACCCCACCCATGATAATGATTTCTGGGTCACTATCAAATTAGCCAGTTAAGAAATAGCATTCAAAGTTGAAAAGTTTTCTCTTAAAAAAAATGTAATAAATAAAAAAAATATATCTTATATACGACGGAGACATATTCTATTGGCTACTATTTTGTAGTGTCCTTGCATTTCATTCTATGAATGCACTAGGAGCGAGACGTTGCAGTATAAATCATTATCAAAGAAAAATTCCTATATTTGAAGATTTACACACGTAAAAAAAGGTGGATATAAACTGTAAACAAGATTAAAACACTTCTATAAGTATCATTTTTTTATTAAAAAAATAGTATTTTCTAAGTACGAATGACAGATACTAATAATTGGACTTTTACAATTCTTTGTTGGAAATACTTTAAAAGATCATAATATAATTGAGAACTAGAAATTATTCTTAGCAAGTAAAATCGTAAAAAATGTTATTTTCTCTAAAATATACGTTAATAATCCTGTATTAAGATCGCTTCCAAATTAGCAAAGGACGAAGAATTCTTATTCTGATGATTCAGATACTATCTTAAGTTCAATAAATAAACTAAAATATCGCATAACCTATTCTGACATAAAAATATTAAGTATCGAACGAAATTTACATAACATTTTAGTAGATATTTAATATAAGCGAAGATACATGTACGTTCTTTATAAATAAATGCTCTTTTCACCTATATATATATGTCATGTTGTCTCGAATCTTGACCCAATCGACATCTTTTTGTCGTATCTTATATCTTATATTTACAGCTTAAACTTGTCGATAAAGAAATATTACTAAAGCCTTCACTTTAATATTTTTCTACATTAAAACAGCCAAGAAATTGCTTTTATATTTCAGATTTTTGACTCGTTAATTTAAAAACTTGGTGTTTATTCTATATATAAAATAAACACATGACGAATAAATATACATTTTCTATTTTTAAGTATGATTGAAACCAACGTGTATATCTAATTTCTTAAGCATAATTGAGATTCTACCACCTCGAAGAAGGGCGTATAATAATTTACAACTTTAGAATATATAAAAGTTTAAAATTAATTTTTTAACTGGATAAAAATTTAATCTATATTTATTCGAAGCAATGTCTAGAATTATTATTTTTTTAATATTTAACACGCCAATAATCTCTAATCTTTGTTCTTTATGTGTAACTGAAGATTACTACAGTGGAAAAAAAGAGAAGATAGAGGAACATCTTCGTCATATCTTGTATTTTCGGGCCAGAAATTTAGAATGGTTTTTTAAAGTCGACAGAAAGTTACGATCTAGAACTACCTCGAACTATGGATTATTTTCAATCCTCTCGATGGCCTCTATCCTGATAAATCGGGCGGAGATATTTTACAGTTTCTATCTCTTAAATGGCTATTCCTAAATTCAAAAAGAAGTATTATATTAATCCATTATACCATATCTAGAGCAGCTAAATCAAAAAAAAAAAGAGGAAGAAAAAATGTTTCTAAGATCTATTCCGAGTAAAGGACAGAAAAACTAAATTAGTAACGTCGATAGTATCGCGGGTGATCATTCTTAAAAGGAGTACTTAACGAGGTCGACTCGGCCACATTCGCTGTCGTTAGATAATAAAATATGATTATTATTATTTTTTTTAATTAAAAAACACGTGATATTTTTAAAGAGCCATAAAATGTGATTAACTACGTAAAACCTATTAGATCCATTAAATACTTTCTGAAAGTTGCAATAAAAGTAATATATTGGAACAGTTGTTGTGTTATTCTTTATAGAATTAAAGGGAGAAAAAGTATATTTTCGACTTTTCATATAACTTATATATATATTTTCTAGTTTAATTTTTGAACTGGCAATTTGACAAGTTTCGTGGTCTAAATATGTGACACATTGGAGATAAAACTTCTGCCACTTCCGCTTATTTTTATCCCCATGTGAATGATAAAAGAGCAGATGGATTTTTCGAGTGTTTGTTCTCTCCCTCTCTCTTCTGTGCGAACTTTGATTGTTTGCACGTTTGCATCTTCTCTTTCTAACGTTGCGAAAATTCACTTTTGTAAAATAAAAATACTTAATAACAAAAAGCCAGAGGGTAAATTAATAATACGATAATTTACATAAACCTATCAAAAATGTCAGTATTTATTAAATCGTAACGTAATTTAATAAAGTGAAAGGTCAGAGCGCTTTATTGAACGCATCGATGAACCAGTGCGCTTTTATCGTAGACGACAATTTGCTCACCTCCTCGTAAAATGATGGATTTGCAGCGAAAAACAGGAAAGAAAACAACGGATTAAGCACTCGAGTTGGATTAATCTCTACAATCTGCGTGCAGTTGACTGATTTCTGATCTCGAAAATATTAATTAAACTCGTTTAGACCGAGAGTGTTTATTCATACCGACTTGGCTCCAACTTAAAAAGCTTAAAACTGGATTAACAAAAAGATACTAATCGAAAAAAAAACACAACCATATTTTAAAAAATCAACAGAGAATAAAAGGATACAATTTATTTACATACGATAAATATAAGGTTGTTGCATAAACACATATTTTACCAGATAAGGCAGTGGTTGTCACGATAGCTAGCTATTAGTTTCAGCCTGTTTCCCTTCAACGACTTGTCCCCTAATTCCACCCTGCTGTCACAAACACCGGTTGCTAGGTAAGCTCCAATCGATCCAACTGGTGCAGCCCTTCCTTCCTTGTCGTTACCAACCAACTACACTCCACCCACTTTCTGGTACAATCGTTACCAGCAGAATTACATCACACACACAGCTAGTTGAAGGCTGGGCACAACGGGTCAACCTACATTATGAAACGATCATTTTCTGTATCACAGAATAAAAAAGAAATGTGTATAAAATAAAATAAGCCCTATTATTGTTCATCTTCAACGCTAAAGTATATAATTTTGCTTTATTTTCTTGCTTGTACAGTTAAGATTTATTCATTTATTCGTCTAGAAAGAGAGAGAACACCGGGATAATTTTTTACTTTATCACAAATTCATTTATAGTGATCGATATATATATATATATTTTTTTTTCGATATTATTTTTACTTTTAAAGAAGTCGAAAACGAGAAAGAGAAAGCTTTCTTTCTGCGTACAATTTTGTCAATATTTATTTTTCGAACAAAGGTTTTGGTACATTTCTAGCAACGGTCATTAACAAAAGGAAGAAAGGATGCGAAGGAAAAACAAATCGACCATAGCTTTCATTGTCAACAGGCTACATCAATAATGTGTTTAATAATAATTAGCATGTAATTGTATCTAAGCTAAAAAGAGGAGTAAGAAAAGCATTGCGATGCTACATTTGTTAGTAACGTCGCAATGAGAAACTATCACTCTTTGTTCTGTTTCAGAAAAGGAAAAGAGAAAGAAGAGCGGGACGAAAAAAAAAAACAGCAAGCTTCTCCCGCTCAGACTAGATAACAATACATGCTGTGCATGTGCAGGAAGAAAAAAAATTACAGATAATCGTAAATCACGAATGAGTTAGTTTTAAAAGTTCTTTTATTGCCCACATAAAAGTTCTGTTAAAACTGCGATATTTTTCGATGCCAGAGTTTTTATAAAGTTTAAAAATTCGTGTGTTAATTATCACTTAAAAATATGAGAATTTTTCTAATGTAATGATTCTTCTTCTGTGTGTTCTGCTTTTCTTTTATCTTTTGCAATTTTTTTTTTTCTTATATTTTTTTTATTTCATGCTTTCGTATATAGTGATTCTTGTATACACATTTGTCTTGTAAAATATTTTACATATTTTTCTTTGAATAGAAAGAAAAGAGTTTTATATTTTTCTTTAAACTTTTATCCTTCTTTTGTTACGATTTCTGTACAGATTTCTGTTTCTTGTACACGCTTTTATCCTTTCTGTGTACATTTCTGCATATTATTTTTTGTCTTTTCAGCATATTTTTGACTTTTTCTTTCTTTTCATCCTTATCTAATATTTTTGTGTACATTTAATACATTGTTCTGTATATACACTCCCATTCTGGGCATCTTATATCAAGATATATTTGTATATTATTCTATGTTCTATATCTTATGCGTACAGTACATGTGGTTCTTTTTTTACATAAATATTTTTCTTAAAAGCACATCATTTAATTTTCTTATATGAGTTTGAAAATACAGAAATTTCTAAAGTAAAACACAAACGTACAGTAGAGTACATATATCCTTTACTCATTTCTGAATTTTAAAATGGAGAATAATTTTCATTTATTCATAGAGAAAGACCGCAATAAACGAGAAGAATAATGACCAATCCATTGAAAGAAATGAAAAATAAGGAGAGTAATGATGATATTTTCAATAAGGATGAGTTAAAACGCAGAATTTTCGTCTCCCCTCCCAAAAATTATTAATGATTAAAAGGCAAATTGGGAAATTTCATCAGTACGTAAGATCGCGTGTTGAGAAGAATCATCTCTAGAGATGAAATTTACGTAAGTCCTCTTTCCGTAATGATTACTTGTCGTAGCCAACAATTTCATTCGACTCGATAATTTAGATGGCGGAGGTTTTGGGACAAATTCCGAATTGGCATCTTAAAGAGATCATTTCTCAAAGTAATACTTGTTCTTTGTGACTCTGGCAATTGAATTTAATCAAGAGAGTAGCGAAGCCCGCTATTGACCTATCACTGTTCTCGCCACACGTGTGAGTATTCGACTCACCCTTATTGATCAAGTGCGTGCACATGCCGCACGGTGCTATAGCGTGCTACAGTGGGTGGTGCTTGATTAGTCATTTGTCTAGTTGCATGGTTCCAGATATCGTGTCCTTTCTCTTAAAAAAGAAAGATAAGCAAAGAGACTTCTATTACATAAACCATTACCGATGCCAACCGTGACATAAAACCATTTACAATACGCATAATCGTGTAACTCGTTATGCGAATAACTATACCCATATATATAAGATTGTAAAAGGTCAAGCTCAAAGCTAAACAGCATTCCGTGTTTTCTTGTTTTCGGTTAAAGTCACTTTTCTATTATCGTCTCGTAAATTTTTACTCGAGTGTCTACGGCGCTATGCTACTTTAGTAACAATAAGTGCGCGTATTAAGAGTTTATACGAGACGCACGAAACCGATCCTATGGGAAGAGTTAAGCTTTATGTTGCTAAATGAGAAGAGAAATTTGGATGGTGAAGAGGAAGCAGGGAGAAATAAATAAATAAAGAAATGGCCTAACTAGAAATCGAGCTACTCGACTGAACAGAACGGAACTAAAAAAAAAAGTAGAAGGAAAAAAGAGACCATTTCGATTTTATTGTATTCTTCCATTTTCCAGTTGTGTTCTTGCTTTTGTATCTAAAATGCATTTCTACGAGATGAGGGAGCTACACAACAAAACAACGTAATAATCTCTTTTACTACCCAATGCATTTCTATAATTGAATGTACTCCTGATGGTTTCTATAACCATTGAGTGCTGACGCATGATAGAAAATAAATAATATTTAGTGTGGTGAGTGCTTCCAACTTTTTTACAATATATTATTGTGTTAGAAATTGTCTAAAAGTTATTTGTGATGTCGTAGATGTTGACCTATTTACAATGAAGGCTATATAAAACATTCATCGAAATTAAATTTTATAGAAAATATTAAACTCGGTTATAAGTTAATCAAATTGAGTGAATTGTAGAAAGTATGCCAATATATACGTCTACTTCGAACTTCACTTAGAAGTTTACCAATAAAGGATTCGTATGGATTGCTGTAATGCTGCGAAAATAAATGTCGTGGAAAGAATCGGATGATGTATTGAGCTATCGATATCATTTGATATTGATATATCGTTATTAGCTCTTCTAGTATAATATTTGCATATAGATTATTATAAAGTAAAGATAGTGTAAATTACTGTAAAGTAAACAAAGTGTAGATTATTAAGTTGTGAAGTAAAATATAATTAAAAGCTATTACAATCATCTTACTCTTCTCTTATTGATCATGCTAATTAATACTCACAATAATCAGTAATGATTGATCAATAATGAAGTACAATTAATAATTCTATATATTACTAATTTATATATTTCTACATTCTGCAATACAATAATTTATAATTATTATACCATTCAGTAAGGGAGGTCACATAATCCGCAGCTCAACCTTTACTTCCGGCCTTTCTTAGTGTTTTACGTATATACACTATCAGTGTCACATGATACTAACATCATTATACTCTTTCTAACATAATATAAGCTTAAAATAGTCATTGTGTAAGTCAAAACTTCCTGTTACAGTAATTGTTAGAGAAGTATTAAAGGAAATTCACTTTTTTCTTAAGTAATACAAAGCTAATGAATAATTATCAACTTTCTACATTTTTACATTTTATGAATTTATATATAATAATTATAAACTTTATTATCCTCCACAGCTTTATTCATAACTATTAAGAATTTTATATTGTAGGATTAGTAAGAGAAAATAATTATGCAAAATACCTCACGCGATCTAAGACCTTAACCTTCACTTTCAGCCTTTATAACTCTCTTTTATTTTTACACATTACTGTACTACATTCATATAATACATTAAATCTTTCCTACGCAATAAAGAGAATAGAAATTTCGATTCTTTTATAATTTATTTATTATATAAACTTTTCAGTTTGTCCTTTATAGCTACTAAACACATTCTTTTGTATTGTTTGTAAAAAAGGGGGCTGTATAATCTTCCCACGTGATCAGAGACCTTAACCTTTACTTCCGGTCTTTTCCTTGTCCTTTTTTTTAGTGTCGATAATGGCTTTATTTCTAAACATACTTTACAACTTTTCGAATTGTAAAAAACTTTAAACAGTTTTGTATCTCAATGCTAATACATAAGGAGGAAGAGTGAGATATAGAAGAGGATGTGACAAAGACTGTTAAAAATTAAACTTACTGAAACAGAACAAAAAACAATTTCTGGTATTTGTTATGCGTGACCGATCGCAAGTTTCTTCGACAATGGAGTCTTGTGACTTTTAAATTTCTGCCTGAAAGTCTAGCGTATCGTTTTACTTATAGAAGCACACCCAAAGTATCTATAGTTTCTGACGGGGGGTAGAAGAGCAGTAAATGGATGACGCCTACAGAATAGAAGAGTAGAAGAATTAAGCTAAAAGTATTGTTACAATCGAGTCACGAACTAGTCAATTAGGAGATTATAAAGAATATTAATAAAACTTCTTACTCCTTATGCAGTCTAATGACCTCATTGCACTGGAAGAAATTGTGAAATAAACTGTATATGGGTCATTGAAACACATCTCCAGCTGGTTTTAATCTCCATACACAGCTTGCAATAAAACACTTATAATGACATTTGCTTGTATTTTTTTTTATGTTCTATGGCTGTTTAATGGAATTGTCTCCAAAACGCCAGATGGCAAGTAACTAGACTAATTTTATATTTTTAATCCCGATAGAATGGCTAGAAAATATATATATAGATAGATAGATAGATAAACATTTATTCGTTGAAAAGTGGATTCTCGGAACGGTTAGCTAATGATTGGGTTTTATACTGTAATAGGCCTAGACTAGTTTCTATTAAACTGCAAGAGTTCCAGCTGTCATCAGGATATTTGTAAAATACAGCTAGATAAATTGTATTTTTACGCTCTAAACAATAAAATAAAAAAGGAATACGGAAGAGGGAAAAAAAAGGCGACGTTAACAAAATTTTCAAACCGTAAAGAAGCATATGACGATATTCTTTTCTATCGCGTATAAATTTATTTTTTTCATTATTTTATAGTTTAATTATTTTTTTAATATATAAAAAACTACAAGGCCATTATAAATTAATCTATCTTTATTACGTTATACGTTAATGCTGAAAGAATAATAAAAAAAAAAATGAGAGAGACTAGATTGACAGTTAATGGCATAAAAACTGGTCGAGAAAATATTATAATTTTCTAAAAAGTAATTACGGTAATTGTAAAGCTATCGTTTTATCAATCACTTCTTCTTGGAATAAGTTTAGGTAATAAAATATCTGCGACGTAAATAACTTTCAATTATTAAAAAAAAGGGACATAAAAAAGAAGACTTAAAGAGGTGAAGAATTGGGAGTTGCTGTTGTTGTTGTTGTTGTTGCTGCTCTAACGAATTAAATTTTTTTTAATTATATTTTTATAAAATAGCTTGATTAATATTAAAATATGTAAAAGATAAACTTTTGATGAGACTTAAATTAATGTTAAAAATTTAATAATTTAATTAGATTTATTTAATTTTGTTTTTTATTGGTGTTAGAAAAGTTTTGGGTTATGTTAGAAATTAAGTTTGCAAACTTTTTCCCCCTTTTAAAACGTGATAAGCTTGTATTGGTTGGGCTAAAGTTTGTTGATTCTTTTAGAAATCGAGATAGATAAATCCTCACATTATCTTCCAATGAGAGATGTTCACGACATTTGTTCTTGACGGTTGTCATTGCTGAAAGTGCTTCTCATTCCAATGTAGGAGAAAGACCTAGAGGAAGAATACTCATAATTTTTTTTTTCTTTCTTTCTTTTAGTCGAGGATGTCTATTTTCGATCGAAAGATGAAGAAGAATAGAAAGGAGGAAAAGAATTCAACCAGATTGCTTTTGAATGTTCGATTTTTAAATTTGCAATCTCTATTGACTTGAATGGACTCTTCATATTTTCTCGGTATGAGGTTAATAGGTCTTCTCGAAGAATGTTCTTTTCTCAGTCGAAATTCTGACATTGAATGATGGAATATGGTAACTAGTCTTTTAGACGGAGATACGATCGGAGCTTATTCTTAAAATTTGTTTTTGAGATGTTTTTGAACATTCGTATCTGTTCTTTAGTGAAGATAAATTTCCGTGGTATTTTCCAAGAAAGTAATAAAAAATTGATGTAGATTATGTTACTGGTCACTCGCTCCTTCGAAATAATAATGAGATGTATGTAGTCATCCAAGGTTGCATGTTAAATTCGTATCTTTTAGCGAGTATTCACCTCAGATAAATTATGTAAATTTTGTGTAACTGCTAAAGATTTTAAATTCAAAAGAATGTTCTCAAGTATTAGCCAAGCTATCACCCAAATAGAGGATATGCACTACACTTTTTTCCAAAAAAATGTCGCTTGAATAGCAGAATACTTAGTAAATACTCATCAAGGAAGCTATGGAACAGAGAAGAGAAACACACACTAAAAACTACATACTGTATATCAATGTGTGTAATATGTAAAATTTAAGAGTACTGTACATTCTTCAATTTACTTTTGAAGATTTTCTCCTTTAGTCGCCAAATTCAACAGTTGTTCCAAGAAAACAAAAATAACGTAGCTAACGTTACTCGTGATAAACAACTCCTTTGAGATATTAATAAAGCGTAGACAAACCATCTGGAGGAACACGTGCTAAATACGTGTTTTTAGCACGTGTTTCTCCAGATGGTTTGTGTACGTTTCACAACTGATGGTTTGTTTGTATGACTCCTAAATATTTTAATTCAGAGGTGATGTTCGCACGTTTTACCTATACGATCACGCAAGGGGAAAAAAGACACGAGCTAAACACGCATCAACGAAGCATTAGATCATCAATAACAATACAAAAATAACGTTACAGTGTACACATATAAAATATTATTAAAGATTAACCGCAAAACATTATCGATAATGTGTTTAAATTATATTTTTCACATTCCTCTAGCGTGGGACAATTTTTTATTATTATATCGTTACAGAATATAGCTTCTAACTTCTAATCCCAGAAATAAAAATAGATATGTAAGAAAATAAAAATGTGAAAAGATTTTTCTTTAAAAAAAGAAAATCAAACTAATCCCTTTGAGTTCCATGGCAATGTTGATATTCAGCTTTATCTGTTTTGACTTCTGTAAAAATGGCTTTATCTAGTTGCACTGAAGATTCTTTTGTCTTACCCGAAAAACAGTTTCATCATCGGTAATTACCGATTTCATAAAAGTTTCATCACTGCTCTTGTGGCAGATGGCCAGAAGATTGTCTTTCTGCTCTCAATTCTTAGAACTTGAAACAAACTTCATATACGTTCCTCCATACAAAAATCCCTTATATTTAATACCTAAAACATTAATTCTACACTCGTTTTTTTTCTTATATAAAATTTCAATAATTNCTCTTATTATTTTTTTTCTGGGCGATATGCAGTAGTTTGCTATAAAATGTAAAGTATAAAAAGAAATACCAAGAACACGTGTTGTGTGAATTTAAAGTGGAAGCCCAAGTTGGGCATTTTGCCAAAGCAGGGCTGCTTAAAGAATGTTGTTTCAGACAGGAAAAACAAAGTACAACTTGTAGCATACACGAAGCATTCGAAGAAATAAGGATTTCTAGTTAAGTTCTCGATTTCTCTGAATGTTTTTTTAGAAATGCTTCCGTTGTAAATAAGGAAAATATGTTAATCAGATGATCGACATCAATAAATTATAAATATCGCGACATTCTGTTATATATATTATTTACGTTATGATAATTAATTTATAATAAATGACATTTCTATATATATAATTAATAAAACTATTTACGTAACTTTGATATATTATTTTTCTCTTGTTCTTTTAATAAATTTCCGTTTTAAATTAAGTATGAATAATTTTTTTTTCCTATTTTTCTAATACTTTTTTCTTTATTCTTGGTGTATTTATCTTCTTATTTTAGTTACTTTATATTTATAATATGCAGAAATCTTTCTTTGGGTTTATGAGTTTTTATATTATTACATGAAGAAATTTTTAAGAATATGAGGAAATGAAATATTCAGTAATACATTGAAATTGTTAGAGAAAGGAAGAGAATTTAAGCAAGAATCTACTTTGAATATATCTAAAAATGTTAGAACTGTAAATAAGAAGAATGTGAGAATATTAAAGCGGAGTAATTGTTAGAGAAATGAAGGAAATTTTAAGAATGTTAAGAGATATTTTTAAGATTTTTTTAAACTATTATACGTTAATAAGATTTTAGTAATCTAAAATAATTTAATTTAGTGGAACAACTTTTAGTTACAGTGATATTTTCGAATAGTTTAAATGCATCAGTACTGTAAAAAAATGGATATAAAAGTATAAGACAGGAGCATTATTAAAGAGAAAAGAAAATTTATATCTTGGAAATATCATTAACAATAAAAATAGATAGTAGCACAATAAATAAATTATATACTTTAATGCATTCAAATGTTGATAAAGAGAAAGAAAAATATTGGATATGGAAAAATAAGGGACATTTCGAAAGGAAAAATACTTCACAGATCCGTTCGGAAAGATTGGAACATATGAAAGCGAAATGTGAAAATATTAAATAGGGAAATTGTTGGAAAAATATGGAGAATTTCAGAATGGAGGTATTTTCAAAAGTATTCGGGAATATTGGAATGTTAGCAGAAAGAATGCGAGAATATTAAATAGAGAAAATAAGGGAAATTTCAGAAATAGTTACATTTCAAAAATATTTAAGGATATTAAAGAGGAACTCGATAGTATATTAATTTAACAAGGAAATTTTGGATAAAGAGATTGTCTAAAAGATATTCATTAACGATAATNCACTTAAATATGGTAAAATTTTATTTATTTCGTAATAAAAACGGTAATTTCTTTATAGAAAATTCATAAACTAAATTTTAATTTGATTATTTGCTGCATAATTATGAATTCAGAAGTGAATTTAAAATGAATTAATTAACTGGTACCAAATAATTTTGCCATTCATGCCATGTATTTTTCTATACAGACGAATTCTGAAGAAATTATAATTTCTTCAGAATTAATTTAATTAATAGAAACAAACGAGAAGTCTCAAAGTTCGATTCGTTTTATAATGAATTTTATATAATAGACACGTTAAAAACATTTTTTTTATTGTGTTTACTCTGAAAAATAACAAGAAAACAAGATAATTAGAAAAATAGGAATTAATAGCGTTAGAGGATGCTGTAAAATCTTTATAAGAGTTTTGTTTGTTTATGGGCGGAATGTAATGAAAAATTGGAGCAGACGGTGCCGCCCGTCTTGGCTTTGAAGACTTTAGTCACAGAGTTGACGCCAGAAGCAATTATGTTTGTGTATCTGCGATTTCCTTCTCAATACTTAATAACTTAGATGGAAACCGTTTATTCCTCTGCTTTATTACAAGAGAAACATTCGTGTCAATGCTGTTACAAAGCAAAATTAGGTCGAGCATTATGACCACTCTCGTCCGACGCCTCTTACAAATTACATTTATTTGTTTACCGAAAAATGTTTTCGAGACTAAGAAAAGAGGGGACGAAAGCTACAAAATGGAAGAAACGTTCCATATATAAATAAATATAAAAAGAAGAAGGAAACGATATAAAAAAAACTTCAAAAAACTTCTACATTAATAAATTGATTTAACAAAGAAAAACTTCTTCGACTGCATCTAATTAAGAAGAGTTATTTATTTTTATATGAAAGAACAACAATTACATGAAAATGAATTTCAACATTAATGTATTTCGGTAACCAAATAAAAGATAATAGGATTTAAAACAAGAATGGACACAATCCATTAATAAAATGAGTTAAAGAGGCAACAAATGACTCCAACCTTTAACATTTAATCATCTGATGAATATTAACTGTTGAAATAAAATTATATGAATTAAAATTTGTTAAAACATAAATTTTAAAAAATATTTTGGAGATTAACATTGAGATCATTTTTCTTTTCGTACAGAGCAACAATCATCTCGGTACCGTATCGAGTGCAGCTCTAGCATCTAGTAACTTATAATAGAAAATCTATTCAACCTAGTAGAAGTTCTAGTGGAACTCCAATTGAGAATCTAGTAGAATTCTAGTAGAGCATCTAGTATTACTCCGGTAAAGCATTCAATGAGGCTCGATAAAACATCTATACATCAGTTCCAGTCGAGCATCAATATAATGCGTTTCAAACAGAAAATCCACTTGCATATTTAATGCAATTTTAGCATAAAAGTCTGTGAATTTGAAATAAAACATTTCATATAGATGAAATTATGCATTTAAAATCCATTTTGAACGAGTATTTAATCTAAATTTAAATATAACAAGTATAAAATATGAAAATATTCTCCTTCAATGCATTCTATTTTTACGAAATATTCGATAGATAGGTAGATATATTAGCGTAGACTGGGATGTAACTGTATATATACAGTCTTTTCTCTTTCAAAGTTTACTGTAGTATATACATAGACTTTTTAGGTGTCTAAGAGAATGAATGTCTAAGACAATTCTAGGAATCTCCAAACTTTCGAATTAACAATTAGTGTATTTATATTACTAGAACATTCAATGGAGATGTCGTGAAGCAGTGACATTATTTTAGAAGAGTTCTAGTGCTATTTCAAGAGAAAAACTAATACGACTTGTTATAGAGGTTTCGGGGGCCTTCACCTATTAGACCATCTAAAGTAAATGTTGCGAATTTGGCTTTAGTAAAGCGTCTATTGGAGCTTTAATAAAGAATAGAGTTAAGCTCCAGTAGAGCAACTAGCGCAACCATGTTAAAAGCATCGAAATGCTCTCTTTTCATATAAAGCAATTACAATTCAATAGTTACGCTAGAATGGCACTTTCGGTTCCGTAGTATTATCCATTTATTTCTTTTCTCTTTGGACTTTGATAGAATATTTTATAAACAAAGTTATTTACTCTTTTATAGATAATTCGATAGATAAAACGAATAGATCTCATTGAGCAAACCGAATTAAATCTTCGTCTGTGAACAATTTTCAAATCAGTAAATCTTACGGGGAAGAAAGCGTGTCCTCTGAACTATTCATCCCGAGAAACAATCAGAGAAACGTAACACACCTTCAATCAATGTTACTTTCATCTGGAATCAAATTACTCGGAGCGTGCTCGAAACAATGAGACAGCCAACAATTTCCAATAGCCAATTCTCATGTTTCTTCGTTGATAGTCTAGATATAAAAGATGAATTACATCTTTCAGTTTACCACGCCAAAGTGAATACGTTGTAAGCATTTTTTCACTAACGTTTTTATCTCTGACGAAAATAGAATAGAAACATTAATTTGGCGATAAATTATATGCGGATAACAAATGAAGATCTTTCTGTTGACTTACAGCATCTTGTTTACTACTATATGTAGCGAGGATGAAGATAATATGATTGATTATCCTATGAAACGGAAGAATCATTCGTGTTTAGTTAGGATAATATAAAATACGGGCATAAATAAGAAGAAAATAAAAAGAAATGTTCGAAATCGTATCCATAAAGGAGTGTCCTTCTTTGTCTTTGGCATACAAATGCGTTCGGCTTTTATCAAAACTACTGTTTGTAATAAAATTCGCTTGTCTCTCTTCTTATCTTTAGTCGAATAGTACATTAAATATATTTTACACGTGTAAAGCTTGGCAATTTTATAGATTCTTATGCGTGTCTCTTGGAAAATCCTGTAAATAAAACGTCTCAAATGATCAACATAGCAGTTGACTCGTAAAAGGCAACTTAACCTAGTCTAGAAAATTATCTCGATGTTTGCATATTAAACACGAACAAATATTTAAAATTCGATAGGAACCAAAGAGAATTAATTCTTTAAACTTAAGAACATTATCTTTAATCTGTTAATTAACAAAAGCTTATTTTATATATATTTTTTCTTTATTAATTTTCTAAATTAAGTAGAGTTGCTTGGCAAACTTTGTCGAATGGGTGGTGCCTTAAATTATGATTTTCAAAAATTGATTTTCGATAATCCCATTTTACAACACATTAGTTTCATAAATTACAAACGGGATTAGATCTACAATATAATTATCTTATTAATACCAAGACATCATCAATAATGCTTAATATATGTCACATTATGTTGTAATTTCATTTTAAAATTCCGTACGGTGCATAATTAAACCCGAGAATATATTTATCATGAAGATTTATACGGCCTAATGTATTATATTCGAGCCGTCTTTATCTGAGAAGGTGGCATAAATATGGATGTATAAAATTTCATAGTTAGTAATTCGTGTCGGATTTCAATTAAATATACTTAATACCGATTAACCCAGGCATACCACAGACGAAAATTTGTTATAACTAACGAGGAGGAGGAGAAGGAGGGGAAGTTTTTGCTTATTCTACTGTAGTACTTGAACCGGTTGTTAAGATAAGAAGCCATATTTTTAAAATCTGCAGCTTTAATATTTGAGAGTGGGCTTTTAAAAGCACTTTGGGAGTATTTAAATAATACTAATAGCGTTTTCTACTTTTAGTACAGTAGGAGAAGGGTACTTGGTCACTCACAGACACATTCAAAAATTTCCTATGCAATATTCTACCCATATCCAAACCTTGGTAATGGGATTAAACATAAAAAATATATATATTCATTTTATTGAGTCGTTTTCTTGGTATAAAAAGAAATTTCCATATTTAATTTATTAGAAACCTGTCTGGACTTTCTAAAAATAAAATTAAATGAGTATTAATTATCCGTTGAAAGAGTTTGATGCATTCGTTTGTGATGAGAATGTTAATGATTGACGTATATTCCGGATTGCACAGTACATGTACAATATAGATTCTGACCTTTTGTGCGCGTTGCAGGTGCTACATCGATTATATCGATTATTACTATGGGAATATTTAGGTCTAAACTTCGTATATAGGTGCTTTCTGCACAGAGATGCATATTGATGATTTCGATTGGTGCGTTTATATCTCTTATCGCTTTGTATCAAGTGCTTTTTAAACTGAAAAATCGCCATTCCAGTTAAAATCTAATTTAAAACGCGTCGTCGGAAAATTCTAGTAAATTTTGCGTAAAAAAACGAAAGCGATAATTTTAAAAATTTCATTTTTTTGACGCTGTAATCGATAAGTGAAGCCCTTTAAGATGAATTTCAGTTTCCTTTCCGCAGCCATTCAGTTCCAGTATATTATACAACCAAACAAATCGGTGTGGAAGACCAACTCCTTGCTAGCGTTTTGCTCCAGGGATTTCGACGTTTACTACAGCAACAATGAATTTAATATCGAGCTACACGTTTCAATAGATACACCATATTGAAGTAGGTAACACCTTATTTCATCATAACAGAGAAGCTCTGGAATGATGTGAGCTCTCCAAGTTGGAGTTGTCTTGCTAGCTTCAACCTGTTAGGCACCGAATTAATGTTATTATCTAGAGCTATCCTTATTATCCAGATCGATCGTCTAGTAATTACACTTGTCTTTCTACCCCGTAACTACACCTCCGGTTGTATTGGATATAATATCGTAAATATCACTAGATATAGCTAATGTGGTTCCTTATTGAATAAATGTAACCTGAATTTATACTGATTGTATCTGGTTTGTATCTAAAATTGTCCTGTTTTATGCTAAACGAATTATTGTCTAACAATGAAAAGTACTGATGACATTTCTGAGAATTACAACATGGAGTTAATGAGTAGATTGCTAATTAATCGGCTGTTGGGTAAATTTCATATTTGATCTAACCGCCCAGCTTAACTTTAACGAAATGAAAGCTTTAATAAAATGGAGAAAGACAGTTTTATTCACAATAAAACATTAAATTAATAGATCTGTTATGTTTTAACTACTGCAAGGATGATTATTTTTAATTATATCCCAATAGACTACGTACTATTACTAATTTAGATTAAGGCGTCAAAGATGAATCCTTAATCTTAGTTATGTGATTATCGCCGAAATCTAATTTTTGAAGACGTTAACAATAAATGAACGTAACAAAATTAGTTTAAAGAAAATTAATTTGAGCCATTAAGTCTACCATCAATAATACACAGCTGATAATTTTTTCTCTCTTTTCTTGCCCCTTTAATACACTTTTCTGCAATCAGTGGCAGCTGGAATTAGATGATGAGATAAAGATCAATTTATAAAGATTGGCAGAGTATCAACGTGTATTTTATACTTTCCAATTTTTATATTACAGTTAATCGATATTTGCATGTAATAAGTTAAAAGATAACATTATAAAGACAACAATGGAAATGCGATAAGTCGAAAATAATCATTTTGCCAGCCGTTGTTTAAACTTTAATGTAAATCTGACTTTAAAACTGATTATCCATAGTTGCTTCATAGAATGATATAAACGAACAAATTTATTTGTAGAAATAGATTTTCCTTTGCTGTTAAGATCAAACTGTTCTAAATACCCAACAGAGCAGATCAAGACAAAGCCTGGAAGTGTTCCCAATACATTAAACACAATGGAAGTCATCCAGGTGGTTTTTATAGATATAACGGACAAAATTACTAGCTTTAATAGAGAACGACACTAGAGAGTAAAAGCTGTTTTCTATTGTTATATAGCAATGTTTGATAGGAATGCGATAAAACGTGGTTCTATCACTTTCTCCGACATCTCAAAGCAAGTTATTTTGCCGTTCGACCACTAAAGCTAGAAATATAAAAAGAAAAACTTGCTAGTAAACGAAAGTACATTAAATTAGAAACTTTCACACTTGCTTTCATTATTTAGACAGCGTATCCAGTGGAGAACCACACGCAGGGCTTACACGACGTTGACAAGGGGAGGACATGGAGATCACACAAAGAGATTACTGTTGTTTGTCGCAGTAATCCTTAATGAAGAAACTTAGTGTTCTGAACAGAACAGACAAACAGTTAAGTCGACTATCGAAGGAGAAAAAACAATCGAAGTTGTTTAGCATATATTCTTTTTCCTTAATGTAACTTGGTGCAGTAATAAAGGAATAATTCACTGTCGCCTTCTTTCAAATATATCGATTAAACATGAAGTAAAAAAAAGAATTATATAAAGTCTTCTTGGTTGAGAATACAATTTCAGACATCTACATATTAATTTTATTTTTTACAGCATTTCTCGAAACGGAAATTAACTTTATAGCGAACACTCATTAAAACAAGAATCGTTCGCAAAATGAATGATAGGTTTCATAACATTCCAGACAACTCTTCAACTTTTTACAATTTCCAATTAAAATTTTACTGCCCGGATTTTGAAATTAAATTATTATTTTTTAAAGTAATTTCCCTTCTTAATGTTGTTCACTCAGCGAAACAAATCTAGCTACGTCAGAGAAATATCTTTAAAAAAATAATAATAATAAAAAAAGAATATTCTAAAACAACATTGTCAGCAGTTGGTCTGAATCTGTTCTTGTCATCAGTTGATAATTCATGCCTTAACTTGGGCGGTAACTGTCATTCGCACATGAAATAATGCGAAATAATGCTCTAAAAACCCATTTTGTCTTTTTTCTTTATCTTTCGATTGATATCAGCTGACGACATTTTAACACTACTAATTGCACCTCTCTAATGCTAATTTCAACCAAATTATGTACAACAAACTTTAATCAACGACTTAAAAAGCTAAGAAGGAAATTATAATAAAAACTACACATTCCTATTTATGTGTAAAAAAAACAATTTTTATATACATATATCAAATTTATTGCTTTAAATATTCTATCATCTCCGCTTCGCAACTATATCTATGAATTTAAATTTTATTGTATTTCTTTTAAAAAATGTTATCAAAACCAAGCCAGAATAATAATAATNAGAATGCGAGAATATTAAATAGAGAAAATAAGGGAAATTTCAGAAATAGTTACATTTCAAAAATATTTAAGGATATTAAAGAGGAACTCGATAGTATATTAATTTAACAAGGAAATTTTGGATAAAGAGATTGTCTAAAAGATATTCATTAACGATAATTAGTAGAAGAAGATATCAAACGTCCCCAATAAATTATTTTCGCAAAAATCAAATTTTAAATCTACTTTGTTAATTTTTATTGCAGCTCAGAGAGCTATTTACTCGAACACAAATTGCACCATCATTAAAATTATCGGAAGTGGACGGAATTAAAAGGAGCCTAAAGCAAATAGAAATCTTTTAACAGTCGATAAAAAAAAATGGCCACAGAAGTAATCTCCAGAACAAATATCTGCTGCATTGGCAGAGTTTCTCGATATTTTAATTTAATTTAATATTGATTGACTCGAAAGAAATCAACTTTGGTACAGAAGTGTTATTGAGAAACAAAGAGAAGAAGATCAGTCAGGCACGTAGTCAACAAGTCTACGGGTAACGGGATTACTTGTAATCTGTGTGTCAGTCTCGACGCTTGCAATCACAAGTCTTGGGAGCAAATCAATCGTTTTAACTTTCCCAATCCACAAAGTCGAAACTGAAAAAATTGGATTTCGTCCAGTTACTTTGGGAGAAAATCTAAGATTTTCTATTTCCATTTAGAAAGTCGCACATTGACAAATCGTCGAAGTATAATCTTTACTCCATTTAATGGCTTTATCTTCAGTTTTCTTTGATGTCGAGCATCTGATAAATGGATGCAAAGTTTAATTTGAAAGCAACAGTCTATCTCTTTCTCGTTCCGTGACAAACGGAGCGAAAGAAACCTAAAGTGCACAAGTTTATTAGGACCATAGCTGAGTAGGAGCAATAAGAAAGCTAGTAAAATCCGATGGAATTCGGAGACTCGCAGTAATATGCCTAAAATACTTTTATATTATACTACTTTGTATCCATCATTCGGTTGAAAGTTTTCTAGCCACTACTTTTCTACATCGGTTAGGAGAATGATAGCATTTCGATGTTGTAGAAAAGCCATAAGACACAGAATGTAAGATAATGTTGCTGTTACGACCATTTCACTTACTTTATCACGTAAAGAACATAACGATCTGCTGAACGAAAACCGCAACATTAATTGTAACCTAGCCAGACGTGTTTCTCTTTAATAATAAAAGCCACGTTTGCTACAAATGCTAAATTTAGTAAGTTTATCGTTAAATTCTTTATCCGTCTTTTTTCACATAAATATTGCTCGGATGTAGCGCGAATTCGAAATTCTACAAATTATCGAGAAGATCGTAAAAATGACAAAACAAAATTTGAAATTTAAATATTCGCAACTAGAGAATATCTTTAGACTACCTTTATACTCAGCTTTTACTCTGATCTATGACTTGGTATTGTTGATATATTTTCGATAAAGGGACAACTTTCAATAGTAAAGCTTCTACAAATCCTTCTTTTGGGTTGCTACAATGAACGTCTTTGGTTATCCGGCATTACACGACCAAGAATAAAAGTCTATGGTACTTACCATTTCTGTTCGGGGAGATTACTGTTCAAAATCTCTAACCGATAGGAGATGACAGTTGAACGATCACCTATATACTCGCACGATGCCAGTGATTTATTCATTGGTTGGACGCCATATTGTCTCGTGAGAGGTAAGGAAGTAGATGGCACAGGACTTCCGTACGGTAATTAATGCTCTGTCACCCCCCTGAGATTGCAGAAGGTGTCGAATTCTGATGGATTTCCCAACTTCAATTATGGAGAAGATCTTCTGTTCCCACTGCACTCTGTCCCATGACGTCTAAGCAAGACCCTATGTTTACTTTTTGGAGTGATGGATATACAGGGTAGCTTGTCAATTAAATCATAGTTATATTCCAATAAACTATGATTGAATTGGATGAACTTCTTTATTGATATATATTCTGAAAAAATAAAGCGTTATCATCTATATAAAAATGAATTTTTTTATAGAAAAAAATATGTAAAAAGGAATTTAATCACTATTCAACATGAAAGATGATATGATTACACCTTTAAATGTTTTTTAATAAAATAAATAAATATAATTTTGATATCGATTTATGAAAGAATAAAGTATGAATTATTAAATGTATTTTAACCAAAATTTTTTGAGTTATAAACACGATTGAAGACTATCGAATTATTCAAGATAGTTATGGTAAATAATAATAAAATATATATTATATATAAGAATTTTAAAAGTATATTATAAGAGAATGAATAGTTGGTAAGTTTGAAGTCTATAATAAAATTTTGCTAAATGAAGATTGTCGTCTTATAATAGAATTTTGGTAGATGAGCATGAGCATTGTGGCGTATGATAAAATTTTAGATAAGTAATTCAATATTGTGATAATTTAGCATACATTATATTCACTGCAGGACATAGGGAAAAGTCTTAAAACTTAGTCTCATCAGTTTATTATTCTGAAACGTATAATAAGTGAAGATAGCGCTATAATATACAATAATGGGGAGAATTATCATCCAACTCTCGTTTAACGCAAAGTTGAGCTTATCTCCTTTCACAATGCCTTATAATTAAATCCCAGTTTACGAAGACATCTTAAATAAAGCCAAATAAATATTGTTTAATAAGCTTTAGTTTTAAATGATATTAATTTCTGACGTAATCTTTGACTGGCATCGGATGGTTATTTAAGGAAATGGCTTTACATTTGTAACAATAAGATTTAAGTGACTTTTAAGAATTGTGTAAGATAGGCGAATAATCGATAGGAAAATGCATAGTAAAGGACTTAAATGGGATTTCTTTCTTTGAGAATGAAGATGATAGCCTAGATTTCCATTCTCAAAGAAAGAAATCCAATTCTGGCTTCTTAAAAAAGATTTAATTCTAACTCGCGGAGGATAGGAATTGAATGTAGGAAAAAATCTTTTTTAGCAGATATTTTGTCATTTTCGGATTAAAAAAAATTCAACGATCATCTAAAATAGCCACTCTGGTTTATTTGTCCCGGTTTGAAAAAACCTATCAATCAATCAGTTCTGTTATCTCAAAAGCAACATTGCTATCTACAGTTATGTTACAGAAATTCTCTGGTTTTTTTCCTTTCTTTTTATAGAGAAAAATCAAAGATTTTCCAAGTTACTTTTCAATCTAAGGAGAAAATAAACTTCATTCTTAATAGATCTTCCACCAATTTGCTCAATTATAGAGATCGTTTAAGAAAGAAAAACCTACCTCTGCACTTAACCTTTAACTTCTTTTGTTCGTAGACTCGAAATTGCGAGGATGAACAGTTGTATGTTCGTACAACGGGCACGTCCTTATGACATAGCTGCAATCTTCTTTACACATTGTTATTTAAGACAGAGTTTGGAGGATGGGAAAATGCGATCTCCTGCTAGATAACACCAGCTTCGTCTGGAGTAAGCATCGGCTCAGAGTTCTTTTTGTCCTTGCACCTAGGTCAAGGTATAAAAAGTAATGTTTTATTGGGATATCAAATCAATCACAATTAAATCTATTTTTTGAAAAAAGTTTAATGGAATAAACTCAATTTTAGATTTATTTTTAGGTTTTTCTCATAATTTGCATTTAAAGCAGGTGAAGTTGCCTAAGTCCTATTTACAGCTAATTATCCGTTTTGCCTAGTCCTTATTCCCATCCAATTAGTTTCACATAACCCCATTTCCATCTAGTTATTGTAACATTTATTTCTAGTTAGAGACCTATTTTAGTCTTTATTCACATTTAAATTTCATGAGATAACACGCGTGTAGACTCTATTTTTATCCAACGAGATTTTTTATGTGAAAACCTCCATTATCATAAAAATATTTTTATGGATCCAATTCCAGAAAAATAATATTACTAGAAAAGTTTCATAAAGTATATTAACAAAAATCCTTTCATTAACCTAATTTTCAATAGAAAATTTATTTCTAGACTTATTCCTTATCCATAAATATATATATATATTGAATATATCTTAAGTTTTAAAATCCTTTCATTAACTCAACATAAACTCCTTCATGTAACAAATTCGATTAATCCTATAGGCTACTCATCAAGGAACTTTTATCATATATCCCACCACTATCAGTATAAATACCCTTCATAAACCTAAAGATACTTTGTCTGCATTAGATCTATTTCCAGCAAGAAACATTATTCATGGACCATATTCTAGCAATAAATCCTCTATTTAACGAGAAACTGTTTCATTGACTCACCTTCATTAAGAAATATTTTTCTTACATCCCTATCAATAAATCTCTTCATAATTCGAATTTCAATAAAAGAATATAATCTTAGGCCGTATCCAGTAAAAAAAAATTCATATTTCTATTTTAAGCGAATCCTTCTTACGTATTTACTACTTTGTGTAAAGCTCGACTCAGGCTTTTAACATTTAGCATAGCGTATCCCAGTGCAGAACCAGTTCCCACTCCTCGCATTGGTTAGGTTATTGTCTACGATAACGAAAAGAACTTGTTACACAATGACAATAAGCTTGCATTCGATTTAGTTTTTAGGCGTAAATATGTTCCTTATGAAAGAATTGCGAATTAACAAGAACAAGAGTTGAAATAATATAATTGAGTGGGACAAACGCTTTGACTTTAAAAACAGCCATTAATCATTTGTCAATTCCAGAGGATAAAAAAAAGGGGGAAAATATTAATCATCAACCCTCAACCTAGTCATTTAGCGACAGCTAAGAAGAAAACCTGATTTCCATTGCACTTTAATGATTTATTACAGCATAATGTATATCTACATCTTGCTGCGAATGTTATGAGGATATACAATAGTTTTAGTTTTGAATCTTTCAGACAGCCTATTTTTATTCTGACTGCAGAAAATGACCAAGAGATATAATTCATTTTAATAAAAGAAGCATTTATTTACTGTAGAAGAAAATCTTTAAAAAAAAAAAGAAAAGACATTATGGATAACTCCGAGTTTCAAAAAAATATGTATATTATATATTTATATTTTTGAATTCAGACAATGTAGAAAAGATTGCAGTAAAATTTTTCATTTTNTACACGAAGCATTCGAAGAAATAAGGATTTCTAGTTAAGTTCTCGATTTCTCTGAATGTTTTTTTAGAAATGCTTCCGTTGTAAATAAGGAAAATATTTAAATATTCTATCATCTCCGCTTCGCAACTATATCTATGAATTTAAATTTTATTGTATTTCTTTTAAAAAATGTTATCAAAACCAAACCAGAATAATAATAATAATAATAAATAAGATAAATATTAAAATACATAGATTTTTTCCTGGCTAACAGTATAAATATTAAATGGAAAAGATCAGAAGCAGATTTGAAAATAAACAAATTTAAATAGAATTGAATGTTGAAATGAACATTGATAAAAAAGATATTATTTCAAAAGAAAATTGTAAAAATAAGTAAGAATATTGAGATAAATAATTAAATCTTAAACATCAAAATAAGCAAGCTTATGAAAAGAGCAGTAAAGTTAACAAGTGAGTATGAAAAACAGCATAGAAATAAGCATTTTTTTCAATTAAGAAAACAATAAGATGAGAGGAAAATAATCTAGTACTGTATAAACAGTGAAGAATGCATTAAGAAGAAAATGTGTACTATTGCTTATAGATATTTATGGAAATACTGAAGAAATAAAACCAATTCTTGAGGAAAATAGAACCATTGAAATAGAAAAGCAAAGAAATGAAGAGTAAAAGTCTTCATGAAAAGAAGAAAAGAAGAGAAGGGAAATCATTTTGAGATCGATTTAAGAAAAGAATGCTAAAGTAGCTATACCATAATAAATATGAAAGGACATAGATATAAAAACATGACGAACATAAAGGAGTAAAAGAAATATCTGCTGCTGTATAGAAGAATAAGATTTAGGATCAAGAAATAAAAAGATTACTTATGTATATAAATATATACATTTTCTTCCTGAGGGAAGTTAAAAGAAAAAAGAAGAAGGAAACGATATAAAAAAAACTTCAAAAAACTTCTACATTAATAAATTGATTTAACAAAGAAAAACTTCTTCGACTGCATCTAATTAAGAAGAGTTATTTATTTTTATATGAAAGAACAACAATTACATGAAAATGAATTTCAACATTAATGTATTTCGGTAACCAAATAAAAGATAATAGGATTTAAAACAAGAATGGACACAATCCATTAATAAAATGAGTTAAAGAGGCAACAAATGACTCCAACCTTTAACATTTAATCATCTGATGAATATTAACTGTTGAAATAAAATTATATGAATTAAAATTTGTTAAAACATAAATTTTAAAAAATATTTTGGAGATTAACATTGAGATCATTTTTCTTTTCGTACAGAGCAACAATCATCTCGGTATCTCCGTATCGAGTGCAGCTCTAGCATCTAGTAACTTATAATAGAAAATCTATTCAACCTAGTAGAAGTTCTAGTGGAACTCCAATTGAGAATCTAGTAGAATTCTAGTAGAGCATCTAGTATTACTCCGGTAAAGCATTCAATAAGGCTCGATAAAACATCTATACATCAGTTCCAGTCGAGCATCAATATAATGCGTTTCAAACAGAAAATCCACTTGCATATTTAATGCAATTTTAGCATAAAAGTCTGTGAATTTGAAATAAAACATTTCATATAGATGAAATTATGCATTTAAAATCCATTTTGAACGAGTATTTAATCTAAATTTAAATATAACAAGTATAAAATATGAAAATATTCTCCTTCAATGCATTCTATTTTTACGAAATATTCGATAGATAGGTAGATATATTAGCGTAGACTGGGATGTAACTGTATATATACAGTCTTTTCTCTTTCAAAGTTTACTGTAGTATATACATAGACTTTTTAGGTGTCTAAGAGAATGAATGTCTAAGACAATTCTAGGAATCTCCAAACTTTCGAATTAACAATTAGTGTATTTATATTACTAGAACATTCAATGGAGATGTCGTGAAGCAGTGACATTATTTTAGAAGAGTTCTAGTGCTATTTCAAGAGAAAAACTAATACGACTTGTTATAGAGGTTTCGGGGGCCTTCACCTATTAGACCATCTAAAGTAAATGTTGCAGAGCGAATTTGGCTTTAGTAAAGCGTCTATTGGAGCTTTAATAAAGAATAGAGTTAAGCTCCAGTAGAGCAACTAGCGCAACCATGTTAAAAGCATCGAAATGCTCTCTTTTCATATAAAGCAATTACAATTCAATAGTTACGCTAGAATGGCACTTTCGGTTCCGTAGTATTATCCATTTATTTCTTTTCTCTTTGGACTTTGATAGAATATTTTATAAACAAAGTTATTTACTCTTTTATAGATAATTCGATAGATAAAACGAATAGATCTCATTGAGCAAACCGAATTAAATCTTCGTCTGTGAACAATTTTCAAATCAGTAAATCTTACGGGGAAGAAAGCGTGTCCTCTGAACTATTCATCCCGAGAAACAATCAGAGAAACGTAACACACCTTCAATCAATGTTACTTTCATCTGGAATCAAATTACTCGGAGCGTGCTCGAAACAATGAGACAGCCAACAATTTCCAATAGCCAATTCTCATGTTTCTTCGTTGATAGTCTAGATATAAAAGATGAATTACATCTTTCAGTTTACCACGCCAAAGTGAATACGTTGTAAGCATTTTTTCACTAACGTTTTTATCTCTGACGAAAATAGAATAGAAACATTAATTTGGCGATAAATTATATGCGGATAACAAATGAAGATCTTTCTGTTGACTTACAGCATCTTGTTTACTACTATATGTAGCGAGGATGAAGATAATATGATTGATTATCCTATGAAACGGAAGAATCATTCGTGTTTAGTTAGGATAATATAAAATACGGGCATAAATAAGAAGAAAATAAAAAGAAATGTTCGAAATCGTATCCATAAAGGAGTGTCCTTCTTTGTCTTTGGCATACAAATGCGTTCGGCTTTTATCAAAACTACTGTTTGTAATAAAATTCGCTTGTCTCTCTTCTTATCTTTAGTCGAATAGTACATTAAATATATTTTACACGTGTAAAGCTTGGCAATTTTATAGATTCTTATGCGTGTCTCTTGGAAAATCCTGTAAATAAAACGTCTCAAATGATCAACATAGCAGTTGACTCGTAAAAGGCAACTTAACCTAGTCTAGAAAATTATCTCGATGTTTGCATATTAAACACGAACAAATATTTAAAATTCGATAGGAACCAAAGAGAATTAATTCTTTAAACTTAAGAACATTATCTTTAATCTGTTAATTAACAAAAGCTTATTTTATATATATTTTTTCTTTATTAATTTTCTAAATTAAGTAGAGTTGCTTGGCAAACTTTGTCGAATGGGTGGTGCCTTAAATTATGATTTTCAAAAATTGATTTTCGATAATCCCATTTTACAACACATTAGTTTCATAAATTACAAACGGGATTAGATCTACAATATAATTATCTTATTAATACCAAGACATCATCAATAATGCTTAATATATGTCACATTATGTTGTAATTCCATTTTAAAATTCCGTACGGTGCATAATTAAACCCGAGAATATATTTATCATGAAGATTTATACGGCCTAATGTATTATATTCGAGCCGTCTTTATCTGAGAAGGTGGCATAAATATGGATGTATAAAATTTCATAGTTAGTAATTCGTGTCGGATTTCAATTAAATATACTTAATACCGATTAACCCAGGCATACCACAGACGAAAATTTGTTATAACTAACGAGGAGGAGGAGAAGGAGGGGAAGTTTTTGCTTATTCTACTGTAGTACTTGAACCGGTTGTTAAGATAAGAAGCCATATTTTTAAAATCTGCAGCTTTAATATTTGAGAGTGGGCTTTTAAAAGCACTTTGGGAGTATTTAAATAATACTAATAGCGTTTTCTACTTTTAGTACAGTAGGAGAAGGGTACTTGGTCACTCACAGACACATTCAAAAATTTCCTATGCAATATTCTACCCATATCCAAACCTTGGTAATGGGATTAAACATAAAAAATATATATATTCATTTTATTGAGTCGTTTTCTTGGTATAAAAAGAAATTTCCATATTTAATTTATTAGAAACCTGTCTGGACTTTCTAAAAATAAAATTAAATGAGTATTAATTATCCGTTGAAAGAGTTTGATGCATTCGTTTGTGATGAGAATGTTAATGATTGACGTATATTCCGGATTGCACAGTACATGTACAATATAGATTCTGACCTTTTGTGCGCGTTGCAGGTGCTACATCGATTATATCGATTATTACTATGGGAATATTTAGGTCTAAACTTCGTATATAGGTGCTTTCTGCACAGAGATGCATATTGATGATTTCGATTGGTGCGTTTATATCTCTTATCGCTTTGTATCAAGTGCTTTTTAAACTGAAAAATCGCCATTCCAGTTAAAATCTAATTTAAAACGCGTCGTCGGAAAATTCTAGTAAATTTTGCGTAAAAAAACGAAAGCGATAATTTTAAAAATTTCATTTTTTTGACGCTGTAATCGATAAGTGAAGCCCTTTAAGATGAATTTCAGTTTCCTTTCCGCAGCCATTCAGTTCCAGTATATTATACAACCAAACAAATCGGTGTGGAAGACCAACTCCTTGCTAGCGTTTTGCTCCAGGGATTTCGACGTTTACTACAGCAACAATGAATTTAATATCGAGCTACACGTTTCAATAGATACACCATATTGAAGTAGGTAACACCTTATTTCATCATAACAGAGAAGCTCTGGAATGATGTGAGCTCTCCAAGTTGGAGTTGTCTTGCTAGCTTCAACCTGTTAGGCACCGAATTAATGTTATTATCTAGAGCTATCCTTATTATCCAGATCGATCGTCTAGTAATTACACTTGTCTTTCTACCCCGTAACTACACCTCCGGTTGTATTGGATATAATATCGTAAATATCACTAGATATAGCTAATGTGGTTCCTTATTGAATAAATGTAACCTGAATTTATACTGATTGTATCTGGTTTGTATCTAAAATTGTCCTGTTTTATGCTAAACGAATTATTGTCTAACAATGAAAAGTACTGATGACATTTCTGAGAATTACAACATGGAGTTAATGAGTAGATTGCTAATTAATCGGCTGTTGGGTAAATTTCATATTTGATCTAACCGCCCAGCTTAACTTTAACGAAATGAAAGCTTTAATAAAATGGAGAAAGACAGTTTTATTCACAATAAAACATTAAATTAATAGATCTGTTATGTTTTAACTACTGCAAGGATGATTATTTTTAATTATATCCCAATAGACTACGTACTATTACTAATTTAGATTAAGGCGTCAAAGATGAATCCTTAATCTTAGTTATGTGATTATCGCCGAAATCTAATTTTTGAAGACGTTAACAATAAATGAACGTAACAAAATTAGTTTAAAGAAAATTAATTTGAGCCATTAAGTCTACCATCAATAATACACAGCTGATAATTTTTTCTCTCTTTTCTTGCCCCTTTAATACACTTTTCTGCAATCAGTGGCAGCTGGAATTAGATGATGAGATAAAGATCAATTTATAAAGATTGGCAGAGTATCAACGTGTATTTTATACTTTCCAATTTTTATATTACAGTTAATCGATATTTGCATGTAATAAGTTAAAAGATAACATTATAAAGACAACAATGGAAATGCGATAAGTCGAAAATAATCATTTTGCCAGCCGTTGTTTAAACTTTAATGTAAATATGACTTTAAAACTGATTATCCATAGTTGCTTCATAGAATGATATAAACGAACAAATTTATTTGTAGAAATAGATTTTCCTTTGCTGTTAAGATCAAACTGTTCTAAATACCCAACAGAGCAGATCAAGACAAAGCCTGGAAGTGTTCCCAATACATTAAACACAATGGAAGTCATCCAGGTGGTTTTTATAGATATAACGGACAAAATTACTAGCTTTAATAGAGAACGACACTAGAGAGTAAAAGCTGTTTTCTATTGTTATATAGCAATGTTTGATAGGAATGCGATAAAACGTGGTTCTATCACTTTCTCCGACATCTCAAAGCAAGTTATTTTGCCGTTCGACCACTAAAGCTAGAAATATAAAAAGAAAAACTTGCTAGTAAACGAAAGTACATTAAATTAGAAACTTTCACACTTGCTTTCATTATTTAGACAGCGTATCCAGTGGAGAACCACACGCAGGGCTTACACGACGTTGACAAGGGGAGGACATGGAGATCACACAAAGAGATTACTGTTGTTTGTCGCAGTAATCCTTAATGAAGAAACTTAGTGTTCTGAACAGAACAGACAAACAGTTAAGTCGACTATCGAAGGAGAAAAAACAATCGAAGTTGTTTAGCATATATTCTTTTTCCTTAATGTAACTTGGTGCAGTAATAAAGGAATAATTCACTGTCGCCTTCTTTCAAATATATCGATTAAACATGAAGTAAAAAAAAGAATTATATAAAGTCTTCTTGGTTGAGAATACAATTTCAGACATCTACATATTAATTTTATTTTTTACAGCATTTCTCGAAACGGAAATTAACTTTATAGCGAACACTCATTAAAACAAGAATCGTTCGCAAAATGAATGATAGGTTTCATAACATTCCAGACAACTCTTCAACTTTTTACAATTTCCAATTAAAATTTTACTGCCCGGATTTTGAAATTAAATTATTATTTTTTAAAGTAATTTCCCTTCTTAATGTTGTTCACTCAGCGAAACAAATCTAGCTACGTCAGAGAAATATCTTTAAAAAAATAATAATAATAAAAAAAGAATATTCTAAAACAACATTGTCAGCAGTTGGTCTGAATCTGTTCTTGTCATCAGTTGATAATTCATGCCTTAACTTGGGCGGTAACTGTCATTCGCACATGAAATAATGCGAAATAATGCTCTAAAAACCCATTTTGTCTTTTTTCTTTATCTTTCGATTGATATCAGCTGACGACATTTTAACACTACTAATTGCACCTCTCTAATGCTAATTTCAACCAAATTATGTACAACAAACTTTAATCAACGACTTAAAAAGCTAAGAAGGAAATTATAATAAAAACTACACATTCCTATTTATGTGTAAAAAAAAACAATTTTTATATACATATATCAAATTTATTGCTTTAAATATTCTATCATCTCCGCTTCGCAACTATATCTATAAATTTAAATTTTATTGTATTTCTTTTAAAAAATGTTATCAAAACCAAGCCAGAATAATAATAATAATAATAAATAAGATAAATATTAAAATACATAGATTTTTTCCTGGCTAACAGTATAAATATTAAATGGAAAAGATCAGAAGCAGATTTGAAAATAAACAAATTTAAATAGAATTGAATGTTGAAATGAACATTGATAAAAAAGATATTATTTCAAAAGAAAATTGTAAAAATAAGTAAGAATATTGAGATAAATAATTAAATCTTAAACATCAAAATAAGCAAGCTTATGAAAAGAGCAGTAAAGTTAACAAGTGAGTATGAAAAACAGCATAGAAATAAGCATTTTTTTCAATTAAGAAAACAATAAGATGAGAGGAAAATAATCTAGTACTGTATAAACAGTGAAGAATGCATTAAGAAGAAAATGTGTACTATTGCTTATAGATATTTATGGAAATACTGAAGAAATAAAACCAATTCTTGAGGAAAATAGAACCATTGAAATAGAAAAGCAAAGAAATGAAGAGTAAAAGTCTTCATGAAAAGAAGAAAAGAAGAGAAGGGAAATCATTTTGAGATCGATTTAAGAAAAGAATGCTAAAGTAGCTATACCATAATAAATATGAAAGGACATAGATATAAAAACATGACGAACATAAAGGAGTAAAAGAAATATCTGCTGCTGTATAGAAGAATAAGATTTAGGATCAAGAAATAAAAAGATTACTTATGTATATAAATATATACATTTTAAAATATATTTTGTATAATATTTCATACAAAAAATACAATTATATTTATTCGTAAAATCGATAATTTTTATGATAAAATAACTCTTACAAAATAAGAAATTGTATTATTATTTAATTATAAATCTCTTATAATGGCACTTGATATCAGTTTTGTCTAAATACACTTAAAGTCATAACGTTAAGTACTGCAGATGTTTTGGTCCCTGAATATTTATGTAATTAAAAATTAAAAAAGAAAGAAATTTAATGAACAAACATAAATTTTTAAAATATATTTTCAAAAGTTTCTGAAGAGAAATAAAAAGTACTTTAAATAATTACAATGCAGAATTGTATAAATTAATTAACATAAAATTGACTTTTTTATGACTAAAATTTACATCATTTTTGACTTTTTTTAAAAATAAAAATACAATAATAGTCATTAAAAAGGAATTTTTTCCCCCTTTGAAAATATTGAACATTACGAGTTTTATATAACGATAACGATAGCTTAGATAAAAATACAAAATATTTACTTAAAATATTGACTTTTTAATATCTCATAGGAATATTTTGCTTTATTGTTAATAAAATAAAAATAACTTTAGTATATTTTTTTTCTTAATTTTCTTTTATGGCAAAGAAAATTGTGTATAAGTAGTTATTTAAAATGAAACATAGACAACTAAGAAAAGAAATAGCATCAATCAACATATGTATTATAGGAAAAAGAGTGAAAAAATAAAGAAAATTAAACTACAAAAATGTAATTTAAAAATTTTTATAAATTCCTTATATAATTTTAAAGTTTATTTTGCTTAAACAAAATAATTGGTTGTATATCTTTAAACTTTTAGATCAAGGACACAGTTTGTAATTGGAATTTTCCCAAACTTGATAATCAAATTAATTCTTGTTCTCATGGTTGATAGAGTGAATAATGTATAAAAATAAATTAAATTGGATTCCATTAATATAAAAGAAAAAGAAAACATTCCATTCTCTAANTTACGTATTTACTACTTTGTGTAAAGCTCGACTCAGGCTTTTAACATTTAGCATAGCGTATCCCAGTGCAGAACCAGTTCCCACTCCTCGCATTGGTTAGGTTATTGTCTACGATAACGAAAAGAACTTGTTACACAATGACAATAAGCTTGCATTCGATTTAGTTTTTAGGCGTAAATATGTTCCTTATGAAAGAATTGCGAATTAACAAGAACAAGAGTTGAAATAATATAATTGAGTGGGACAAACGCTTTGACTTTAAAAACAGCCATTAATCATTTGTCAATTCCAGAGGATAAAAAAAAGGGGGAAAATATTAATCATCAACCCTCAACCTAGTCATTTAGCGACAGCTAAGAAGAAAACCTGATTTCCATTGCACTTTAATGATTTATTACAGCATAATGTATATCTACATCTTGCTGCGAATGTTATGAGGATATACAATAGTTTTAGTTTTGAATCTTTCAGACAGCCTATTTTTATTCTGACTGCAGAAAATGACCAAGAGATATAATTCATTTTAATAAAAGAAGCATTTATTTACTGTAGAAGAAAATCTTTAAAAAAAAAAAGAAAAGACATTATGGATAACTCCGAGTTTCAAAAAAATATGTATATTATATATTTATATTTTTGAATTCAGACAATGTAGAAAAGATTGCAGTAAAATTTTTCATTTTCCATAAATTTTAAAGAATAGTTAATGACGATAATAAAGGCGGAGTTTTGTGGAGTATTTTTCCCACTTTTCGAGATCAATTAAGGCATATCCCAGTTCAACTTGGTATTAATTAAAAATAAATCAAAACACGTAATGAGAAAAGATCATGAAGAAGTTATGAATCATCAAAGTGGAGAAGATTCATTAATCAGTTTTGTAATACAAGGCATCATGTAAGGAAGTCATTAAGCGAAATACGACGTAATCTGCAGAAAGTGCTTAAGCCGTGAGCAGCCAAACATAACAACTATGCTTTGGGCGGAATTTGATGTAGTTTGGCCAAAATGAGCAGGAAAGGAACACTAATGATTCTACAATACCCCATCGTTTATTTCATTAGGTTTAGTGTAAATTTATGTCGAATGAGAATATTAAAAAATCGAATAATGCTTTCTTATATTAACAAAATGGTGGATTACATATATATTATTTAGCTTATAGGCATTCATCTTCCTCATCAAAAATCAGAAAAGAGAGACTCATTAAAATTTCCTCCCAATCACAATTCGTAAAATTAAAAAAAAAGAGCAAAATAAAGAGTAGTAAAATGAAAAAAAATACTGCATTCCAATTATATTTTTTTGTTAGATTTTTAAAATTTTTTTATATAAATAAATGTTCATTTTTTGTAATATTTTCTCTTAATTTAAAGATTCAATTCCCGAAGCAGAAGAGAAGTTCAATTAAATGTTTTGTACAAGAATGCAATTTACCGCTACTAATTTTTATTTATTTTGATTTTCTAAATATATATATATAAAGATATAGTTAAATTTTCGTCAAAGAAAATCGTAAACAGGAATTTATTTTTGTCTTAAGGGTAAATTCGTTTTTCATTCACATCTTGTTCAATCAATAAAAAATAAATAAAATAAAATCAGCCCGTAGGGAAGAGACACGAGCTTATTCGAGTACATTTTCTTATGATCAAAAGGGATTTTCAGAAATCGTCTATTCACGAATAAACAGAATGTATTGAAGTAGAAACTCGACCACGTGCCATCAATATAAATCAAATTATGGATAACACGTCACACTTATGATATATCTGACGGAAGACAGGATTTGCAGTAAAATTTCATCTGGAGTCAAACTTGTGACCACAGTTGGCGTGGTATTCATTCTTATATGGCTTATAACCGTAACGCTGTTTTTGACGCAGAGGGGGATGGAAAATGGCATGATGCCAGCAACGTGACCACTTTCACTGGTTGACCCAGAGGACTAAACATCTGGTATCACACCAGAAATCAAATCGAAACTTCATATAAGACAGATTCCACGCATCGCTGGCCATAAATTTTGTGACAATTTGGAATAGATCCACGGAATTTTTCGCGCGTACTCTTTTAAAAAAAACACTATGGGATTATCAAAAAGTCGAAATTATGATTCTAGAGGCGTTAGACCGTGTTTAAATTGTTTAATTGGCAATTAGTATTTAACTACACGCTAGATTTATATTGTAACTATAATTATTCCATTTAGTCGAATTAAATACTGCTTAAGTAATGTGCACTATTATTTAGACATAAAATCGATTATCGAGTGGACCAAAACCGAGAAATCATTTAAAATTCATATTTGCGGAATGATTAAATTGAATTAGTCGGATTGTAGCTTTGGTAGAAACATTAATAACTGAACCATAAAGAGCGTAATGTAGTGCTTTTCGGTGGGCCCCTTGCCCCATCGATCGGGCCCTCTTCAGAAGTCACTAAGCACGAATTAATCATGTTTATCACGGTTTAAGCCCAGATGAGTCTATCAGCACCAGCGTGTCGCTTGTGTGGTCCATCTTCCAATACAATTACTAGTATTAATAGACAATTAACCTGGCAACACGTTCCTCGTTAATCACCATCATGTCTTGCCCCTCGAAGGTCAAAGTGCATCAGGTAACACGCAAGCAGGTGTTTTAGTTCTCAGCTTTGTCGTGATGTTGGACTGGAACGAAAGCTGCTTAACCTAAGTAACAAGGAAAGCATTTGCATCAACCGTCAAACACGAATTTTCTAAGAGAGATTTCGGCATACAAACGTCAATCTCTTTGAAAAAACACACATCGTCTCCATCCAGTAAATTAAAAGTCTTAGAAAAGAGTAAAGTTTTACAGGTACGACGCTTAATCTTAATGTAAGGTCTATTGATTAATGGCGTTATTCTGTTATCTATAATGACTCGGCGAAGAAAAATTCGGTATGACATTGGCAGACGTGTCAGATAGCAATGATGATATTTTACGGAAAGTAATATTTTTTGATTCTAGTAAATATCGGTAAAAGTTTAATAACGTTAAATATCTGATCGCTAAACTATCAATCTGGCTTTTTGTTACGGTAATTTCAGTTACGTAACACGCATTAACTGATATAAACGTCAATCACACTAGGCTTATAAGCCAATATAGGCCAACTACGTTGCTAAATTTAGTATAGGCCTATAGGAAGAATGTTTAGTATAGTTTCAATTATCGTGGAATAATAGTGATTATTGTAGTATTAGGATCGTGACTGCAATTAAAGCCCAGAATGACACGAGATAAACAGAGATGAACATAATGAGAGAGTTAACTTCATAGTTGCGACATCCTATATGTCAGTTACAACAATCGCATACTTCCATTGTTACGTCGTTTATGACGATTTTCCGATTTTCCTTATCAGAAATTTCAAGAAACGCTAATTTGTTTAATATTAAGATTGTTTATCGAGTAAATAATCCCATTGTGAACAGTTATTTATCATCATATCTCCCAACTAATGTATAATTAGCAAGAGAAGTTTTAAGCTTTATAATCATCAACTTTGTGCAAGAATTTTAATTAAATAGCAAAACGAATGTTAAATTATATTAACACAAAATTTTACGAATTTCAAAAAAAAAAAATACAAAAAAAATTTTTAAGACGTTTAAATTAATTTTATTAAAAGAAAATTTCGTATTTAGGAGAAATCCATTAAAGAAAGCGAAATCACCTATATTAAACGTTTCACAGAGAATAATTAATCAAGGAAAGGTATTAAGTCTCCTCTTACAATCAATTTTCTCAGATAAAAAAAAAAAGGGAGAAAACATTCTAGTAATCAAGATAATCGTTGTAAGATATATAAGCCACGGTTCAGTTTAACATTTTTCGATGTTCATTTAAGTATTTTAAAAGCTAGGAAATATTGCTATCGATAAATACCACAAGGGAATTTATTTACGTTTCGTAAATCTACAGAATTACTTTAGGTTCCCCCGAGGACACTAACTCTCCCCCATATCTTTGTTGACTTTAACCACCCCCTTAATTATGTGTTACCACAAACGAGATTTTCCTCCAGCACTTTTGTTTGGTCATCACTATTAGAATGAAAAGCAAACTTACAAATCAGGTTTCCCGAATCTTTTCCATTAATTCTGCCATCAGCACTAAGATCTGGATAAACAATATCCCTTAATCATGTGTCCTAGACGATTTATTCCATTCCGGATATAGTTAAGCATGACACAGAATGTAAGAAAAATAGCAATTTAGCACGGTTTAAGGAGTAAAACATTCGTGACTCGGTTTAAAAAAAATAAAAATAAAAAAAAAGAGGGGGACTAGAATAGATAATGTTGAAGTGGTTTCGACAATGTTGCACAAACTTCACACTATACTCGTTCGGGTCCACTTTGGGGAATTAATTTTAATTTAACGTGTAACGAGGCGTAAATGAATGTTAGAAAATACTTATTAGTACCTCAATTGCATTTATAAAGGTTGATTTTTTTATATATATAAGTGGAACACTTTAAAATATTCCAAAATGATAAGAAGAGATAAGTGTTCGCTACACCTTTCTGCTCTTTTTTTTAAAGAATGAGAGTTTTTGTAATTTCCAATTTCTTCAGAAAATAATTAAGCGAGAAAATCAGATAAGTTGATATAGTGGAAGACAAAGAATACTTGAGAAGAAAGAAAGCGCATTCCCAAGAGATCCTTTGGTTTTGATCAGGTTGGATGACTAATTCCGTACGAACCTCGTGAGGAATGTCAATCCTTGCATCATTGGTATTATATTGTGACTCCATTCAGAAAGGTTGCAACAATTCCATCGACAACATTTCGGATGCATTTATCTGGAATGCCAATGACGATGTTTGTGATGCGGATGAGAAATAGCAGGAATGCAATTGTATCCAGAGGTAGAACAAATGGTGGACAGCCGATAACGAAATCAAAGTTGACATTTAGGACAATTCATGGCATGAACACGTCACTTACAATATATAAGAAAATTTATCACGTATTTTTCTTCGTAAACGGCCGAACTGTACTTTTGTTCAATGATTTATTTTTTGTTTATTGGACGTAAACAAAAGCTCAATTCTCTCAAACCAACTTTTTAGTGTCGGTGCCTTGTTAAATTGGTTTTCACCGAGATGAAAAAAAGAAATAGATATACAGCTTATATTTATAAATAAAATATAAAATGTAAAATCAATAAATTGAAAGATTCGACAAAGATAATTTTACTTCACCCCCATTCATAAACCGCTTCTCTTGTCTTTTAGAGTGATATAGGGTTTAATATTGTCTTATATTGTTCTCATCTTTATTCCGTACCTGCTGGGTGATATTATCTTTCCATATCTATATGCTACAAGCGGCTGAATAAGGAAACTACTTAATTTAAAATTTCCTCTAGAAAAATCCTACCGGAAACAGGGAGTGATGACAATAGACGGCACAGCAGGGATCCGCTGCAATTATTACTCTGGACAGATTAATTTTCGCCATCTCACAGCAGATGTCACCACCAACACTAGGGGTCCGTCTACTAGGTTCTCATCAATCTTGTAATTAACGCCGACCGTGTGCGAGTTAGCGAACAATGCTGTGCAACGGGTCCAATTTCCGTTTTCGCTATCCTCAAATTCAACCATCTACATCTATTGACTAACTTGAAATTATAAACATACGAATTACTATAGAAAACTATTGTAAAACTTAGAAATTAATTCGGCAGAACAAAGATCAATGCATGGCAGGAAGTGAGCAATTAAGATCTCTCTCGATAGAAACGACTTTCGTGCAATAAATATTGTAGGTTCTGAAGTTTGTAGATTATTATCAATTTGTCTGTTCTAGGTTGTCCTACTTGTACATTTATCCATCAATTTATTTTATTCTAACTTCTCTCCTCTTTGTAGATTTATCCGTCAATTTATTTTCTTGTAGGTTCTTCGTTTAGATTGTTATCATTATTTTTTTTTTTTTTTTGCAGATTATCTTCCTTGTAGATAACCATCAATTTTATATGGTTGTAGGTTTTCTTCCTTGTAGATTATCATCAAATTTATTTATTGTATGTCAGCCTCCTTCTAGATTATCATTCATCAAATGTATTTGCTGTAAGTTCTTCGTCTTTGTAGATTACCATCAGCTTTACTTGATACAAGATTTCTTCCTTGTATATTATATTATTATTTGTCGCAAATTTGTCGTAGGTTTGCATCAACTGAAACTTATTTTTGTATAAATAAAGAATTGCATGCGCCTAAAACCTGCAAATAAATGAAAATTATCGTTATTATATAGGTATAATTTTAAATAATTTACATTACGCTCTTGTTATTACGCGCATTACAGTTTTGCTTACTAAAAATTATATTTAATCCAAGCCCTCATTTATATTTCTTTGTGCACTAAAAAATTATCTTTATAAAGGAAGATAAATTGCATATAATTTTTTCCTAAGTACAAAAAAAAGGAAGAGAAATAAAATTAATGTTCTAATTTGTTGCGAGTTCCTACTTATTCATCACCATAAAATTTGTTATTGGTCTCTTTTATTGATTATCATCAAATTTGTTGTAGGTTACACTCCTTGTAACTGCCATCAAATTTATTTGCTGTAGGTTAGATTCCTTCTAGATTATCTTTCATCAAATTTATATAGGGTAGGCGCTCTCATTGTAAATTACCAATTAAATTTACTTGTTAGAAAAATGATTTTCTTCCAGTTATACCATTACTAAATACTCTTTGAATGGAATTTTACCTATTTATCATCATGTAGAACTATTAAGATTTAATAAGATTTTTGTGGTTTGTATGTTTACCGCAATGTCAGGTCTATAGGTTTCACTATTTGAAGTTATCGCCATTTGCAACAGAATATATTATGATACTTGAAAACAACATCAACTTATTAAATTACATATCATATGATTTTTCTCATAAGTTTTCTCTTTTTTTCATTAATATAAAATATGTTTATTTTTGGTTTTGGTTTTTAATGTATTGAATTTCATTGTAGACTTTTTTCATTAAAGATTAATATCCATCAAATTTATTATTACATTTTCCAAAGTTATCAACAAATTTACATCCATTTCATTATATTTTTCTTGTAAATTATATCAAAATGACTGAATGTTTTCCTGTGAATTTTTAATATCACTTTATTNAAAAGAAAATTTCGTATTTAGGAGAAATCCATTAAAGAAAGCGAAATCACCTATATTAAACGTTTCACAGAGAATAATTAATCAAGGAAAGGTATTAAGTCTCCTCTTACAATCAATTTTCTCAGATAAAAAAAAAAAGGGAGAAAACATTCTAGTAATCAAGATAATCGTTGTAAGATATATAAGCCACGGTTCAGTTTAACATTTTTCGATGTTCATTTAAGTATTTTAAAAGCTAGGAAATATTGCTATCGATAAATACCACAAGGGAATTTATTTACGTTTCGTAAATCTACAGAATTACTTTAGGTTCCCCCGAGGACACTAACTCTCCCCCATATCTTTGTTGACTTTAACCACCCCCTTAATTATGTGTTACCACAAACGAGATTTTCCTCCAGCACTTTTGTTTGGTCATCACTATTAGAATGAAAAGCAAACTTACAAATCAGGTTTCCCGAATCTTTTCCATTAATTCTGCCATCAGCACTAAGATCTGGATAAACAATATCCCTTAATCATGTGTCCTAGACGATTTATTCCATTCCGGATATAGTTAAGCATGACACAGAATGTAAGAAAAATAGCAATTTAGCACGGTTTAAGGAGTAAAACATTCGTGACTCGGTTTAAAAAAAATAAAAATAAAAAAAAAGAGGGGGACTAGAATAGATAATGTTGAAGTGGTTTCGACAATGTTGCACAAACTTCACACTATACTCGTTCGGGTCCACTTTGGGGAATTAATTTTAATTTAACGTGTAACGAGGCGTAAATGAATGTTAGAAAATACTTATTAGTACCTCAATTGCATTTATAAAGGTTGATTTTTTTATATATATAAGTGGAACACTTTAAAATATTCCAAAATGATAAGAAGAGATAAGTGTTCGCTACACCTTTCTGCTCTTTTTTTTAAAGAATGAGAGTTTTTGTAATTTCCAATTTCTTCAGAAAATAATTAAGCGAGAAAATCAGATAAGTTGATATAGTGGAAGACAAAGAATACTTGAGAAGAAAGAAAGCGCATTCCCAAGAGATCCTTTGGTTTTGATCAGGTTGGATGACTAATTCCGTACGAACCTCGTGAGGAATGTCAATCCTTGCATCATTGGTATTATATTGTGACTCCATTCAGAAAGGTTGCAACAATTCCATCGACAACATTTCGGATGCATTTATCTGGAATGCCAATGACGATGTTTGTGATGCGGATGAGAAATAGCAGGAATGCAATTGTATCCAGAGGTAGAACAAATGGTGGACAGCCGATAACGAAATCAAAGTTGACATTTAGGACAATTCATGGCATGAACACGTCACTTACAATATATAAGAAAATTTATCACGTATTTTTCTTCGTAAACGGCCGAACTGTACTTTTGTTCAATGATTTATTTTTTGTTTATTGGACGTAAACAAAAGCTCAATTCTCTCAAACCAACTTTTTAGTGTCGGTGCCTTGTTAAATTGGTTTTCACCGAGATGAAAAAAAGAAATAGATATACAGCTTATATTTATAAATAAAATATAAAATGTAAAATCAATAAATTGAAAGATTCGACAAAGATAATTTTACTTCACCCCCATTCATAAACCGCTTCTCTTGTCTTTTAGAGTGATATAGGGTTTAATATTGTCTTATATTGTTCTCATCTTTATTCCGTACCTGCTGGGTGATATTATCTTTCCATATCTATATGCTACAAGCGGCTGAATAAGGAAACTACTTAATTTAAAATTTCCTCTAGAAAAATCCTACCGGAAACAGGGAGTGATGACAATAGACGGCACAGCAGGGATCCGCTGCAATTATTACTCTGGACAGATTAATTTTCGCCATCTCACAGCAGATGTCACCACCAACACTAGGGGTCCGTCTACTAGGTTCTCATCAATCTTGTAATTAACGCCGACCGTGTGCGAGTTAGCGAACAATGCTGTGCAACGGGTCCAATTTCCGTTTTCGCTATCCTCAAATTCAACCATCTACATCTATTGACTAACTTGAAATTATAAACATACGAATTACTATAGAAAACTATTGTAAAACTTAGAAATTAATTCGGCAGAACAAAGATCAATGCATGGCAGGAAGTGAGCAATTAAGATCTCTCTCGATAGAAACGACTTTCGTGCAATAAATATTGTAGGTTCTGAAGTTTGTAGATTATTATCAATTTGTCTGTTCTAGGTTGTCCTACTTGTACATTTATCCATCAATTTATTTTATTCTAACTTCTCTCCTCTTTGTAGATTTATCCGTCAATTTATTTTCTTGTAGGTTCTTCGTTTAGATTGTTATCATTATTTTTTTTTTTTTTTTGCAGATTATCTTCCTTGTAGATAACCATCAATTTTATATGGTTGTAGGTTTTCTTCCTTGTAGATTATCATCAAATTTATTTATTGTATGTCAGCCTCCTTCTAGATTATCATTCATCAAATGTATTTGCTGTAAGTTCTTCGTCTTTGTAGATTACCATCAGCTTTACTTGATACAAGATTTCTTCCTTGTATATTATATTATTATTTGTCGCAAATTTGTCGTAGGTTTGCATCAACTGAAACTTATTTTTGTATAAATAAAGAATTGCATGCGCCTAAAACCTGCAAATAAATGAAAATTATCGTTATTATATAGGTATAATTTTAAATAATTTACATTACGCTCTTGTTATTACGCGCATTACAGTTTTGCTTACTAAAAATTATATTTAATCCAAGCCCTCATTTATATTTCTTTGTGCACTAAAAAATTATCTTTATAAAGGAAGATAAATTGCATATAATTTTTTCCTAAGTACAAAAAAAAGGAAGAGAAATAAAATTAATGTTCTAATTTGTTGCGAGTTCCTACTTATTCATCACCATAAAATTTGTTATTGGTCTCTTTTATTGATTATCATCAAATTTGTTGTAGGTTACACTCCTTGTAACTGCCATCAAATTTATTTGCTGTAGGTTAGATTCCTTCTAGATTATCTTTCATCAAATTTATATAGGGTAGGCGCTCTCATTGTAAATTACCAATTAAATTTACTTGTTAGAAAAATGATTTTCTTCCAGTTATACCATTACTAAATACTCTTTGAATGGAATTTTACCTATTTATCATCATGTAGAACTATTAAGATTTAATAAGATTTTTGTGGTTTGTATGTTTACCGCAATGTCAGGTCTATAGGTTTCACTATTTGAAGTTATCGCCATTTGCAACAGAATATATTATGATACTTGAAAACAACATCAACTTATTAAATTACATATCATATGATTTTTCTCATAAGTTTTCTCTTTTTTTCATTAATATAAAATATGTTTATTTTTGGTTTTGGTTTTTAATGTATTGAATTTCATTGTAGACTTTTTTCATTAAAGATTAATATCCATCAAATTTATTATTACATTTTCCAAAGTTATCAACAAATTTACATCCATTTCATTATATTTTTCTTGTAAATTATATCAAAATGACTGAATGTTTTCCTGTGAATTTTTAATATCACTTTATTGATTGCAATAAAATTTATCTCATATATAATCTTTTCATTATATAGATTATCATCGAGTTTATTCTTTAAAGACTCTTCTCCATACATTCATTCATTTCACTTAATGCAGACTAAGTTTTTCTATATTTAAATTATACTTTTTAATTGTTTCTAATCTTTGTTTTCACATTTCATGATACTTTTCCATCTAAAACGTTGTAGTATGATTTTTTGTTAACGATTCTTCATTATTATAATTATTCGTTGTAAGTTCTAATTCCTTTATATTATCACTATAACCGTAAAGTTACTCTTAAAGATCTGCATGAAAAATACTAATTAACTGGGTATTAATTATATCCTGTTTCATTTTAAGAATAGTGAAGTAAACTCTTCCAGAACGTGCATTTCTATCCAAATTGGTTGATTTTAACTACTGTTTTTTTTAGATCTTTAGAGAGCATGCCACAAACATACAACGTCTTTAATACTCTTTTCTGTAAGAATGAAAACATGGATCAGAAAGCCTTATTAATTTTGGCTAAAGTATTCTTGTTACAGCAATAATGATCTCTGCATTTTTTTCCATAAAGAAAAGAGCAAAGAAAACTTCTACTAATAAGCAATAAACACAATTTTTTTTCGGTTTTGTTTTCAAACTTTCTCGAAGACTCTACGTCCTTATTAAGCTTTCAAAACTATTTATAAGTTTTAATATCTTGGAGAATCGTCGCTTAATATTATCGAAATTCTTTCGTACCATAAATATGTCACAATTTGTCTCTATCAATGAAAAGTCACGAAAAGTGCAGACATTGTTGAAATTAAAAAGGTTGTTACGACACAAAAGTTTACTTTGCCTTATTAATTTGTGGGAAGAGAAGAGATAAATTTTTACTAACATCAGAAAAACTTTCATTTTGTAATGTTGACTTATCTCGTCAACGCTCTCTGCCCACCATCTCGTTATCTTCAATATGAAAATTTATGACTCATTACTGCCTTACTATCCAACAGAGCTACACCAAATAAAAAATGTAATATTTTGTCTTCACTCCGAGGATTAAACGTTTTCAAGAAATTCTCCAAAAAATAAAAAAAAAAAAAAACATTCCACGGTTTTAACCTGTTAAATTGTTTATGAAAACTTTCTAATTGTGCAAGAATTTAAGCTTTAACCTATGATGGATAGATATCATCTGCATCCTATTTCCTTCTAATGAATATCTAAGAAATGCTTTCTGTTTTTTTAACATTTCACATCATTTTTCTGCTAAAAAATAACATGTAAATATCTTGATTAAACCTTATAATTTTAAAAATGGTTACTGAGGAAGATATTTTAAATTTAAAAAGTAAAAAAAAAAAAAAGTAAATAAATAGAGATCTGCACAAAGCCGGTATCAGAATAGAAACAAAAAAAAAAAAAGAATCTTCCGAAAGAAGAAATCAAATTATTAGTATGGAGGAATTTTCCGTAAGATATAGGTCTATTGCACTTATTACCGTGAATATTCAACCAGAAATTTTGAATTATCTTTTCATGGAAACAGAATTCTGTTAATGAAAGTGTTCATATAGTGAGATGGGGAATGTATCCAAGCGTACTACTCTTAAAACTTTAATGCATAATGATGAATTATCGATAGGAAGCTCCTAAATCGTGATTTCTTATTTAGCATTGAGTCTGACCTAGCGAGAAAATTCAACAGATTAATGTTTTTAAGTTATAAAATATTGGCATTTTTTTTTTATTTTTAAAGGAAAGAAAAAAAGAGTAGCTCGTTAATGAAAATCGGTTATTAGTAAAGAATTTTTTATTGTTATTTTTATATTTTAATTTAATTTTTAATATTAGTTTCTATATTAAAATTCAAAAACAAGTGAAGTGTTTTGTTTATTTGTTTAAGGGAAATGCCGAACAATTTTACTCAGCTTTGTCACACAGAAGGATGGTGATTAACTGGAAAGTCAAATAAGTTCAGCTCCATCTCCTAATAAGTTAGCAAATTGGAATTTCACTAAATTGGGCGGAGTTTTACGCTTTTATCTTGATTAAAATAGCAATATAATGGTTTTTGTAGCCTATTTTTAATAGTTTACTACAATAAATGCAATGCAAGCTACCATAATAGGTATTTAAATATTTAATTATTGTAGCTACCGGTAATACACTCTTAGATGATAAATATTTAAACATTATAGTTATTGTAATAGACATTTAAATCATAGATATTTAATTAAAGCAACTGTAAGTAACGTTTAAATTATAAATAAAATCGAAAAATAAATATTTAATAGTAAAAAGCTCATAAGAAATAAAAGAAAATAAATAAAAAAAAAAGAAGTAAAATATTGAAAAAAGCAATAAAATAGAGAAAAATAGTAAAAGAAGGGAGAAGAAGAAAGAATAAATCCGATTTTAGTTCGTTTATCAAAACTAAACATTGTAACATTCTTAATGTAGAAACCAAATTAGTCGAACCTATAGGGATTGGTGATTTAATTTTAGATCGGCAATAATAACTTTGAACTAATTCAAATCTTTATCATATGATTAAGCATATTTAATTATTCAAACATTAAGAGTTGTCTTATTGTTATTTCTATCTTCTAATAACAATTCGAAAGGGATTTAACATATAATTTATTATTCAGTTTTAAAACTATATATATATATATCAAACTTTACTTTTATAAATTTACAACAACATGTCTACTCTAATAAAATTTAAGCATCATAATATTATTTGATAATAGTAAACAAGATAAAAGAAGAGAAATTCGGTTTAAACCCATCTAAACATTTCACAGTGAATATAGATTATTAAATCTGATGAATTTAAAGTTTACAGATAGAAGTTCTTTCTATAAGACAAACGAGATTTTATTTATTTACTAAATATAAATTTATATTATTTGCTTTACAAGATTTTTCTTCTTCTTCTTCTTTTTTAAATAAGTAAAAGGAAAATATATACATACATATATATATATATATTATTGAGAGACACACACGTCTGAAATTAGCTGAGAAAGTTTAGAAGATAACAATCAACCGAAACGAGTTTTAATTTAAAAGTAAAAATTCCAAAACTTAAAATTCCCCAAGTACAAAAGATTAATTCTTTGTATTTCTTCCAGTAGAGTATTGGGGGCTGGAAGTTCTTTTAAAAAGCAAACGTTTTTCTCGCTGCATAGAGCGACATATTTTACTGATCTAGCTAAAGAAGAAACCATCTTATCAAGTTCCGTTTGTTCGTTGTGAACAGAAGATACCCCGAGGGCGTTTCTGCAGAAGATGAAACGATCAAGTTCTTGAATGAATAGAGAACGTTCCTTTCTGATGTCTAGCTGACTATCCAATGTCATTGATGACACTTTCCTCTCTCCTAATCCACCAAAGCAGAAAAAAAAAGAAAAAAAATTATCATATTGAGCATCTTTGTTTTGAAATCAAGACTTTTGTTCTGATGGAAAAGGTATAAAAAAATATTCTGCCATCGTTTTCAAAAATAAAAAGGATGTAATCAAGAAAAGCTGTTACATTAAATAACTACAGTCAACATTATATGAATCTACAAAGTCTAGCAAAAGAAATTGGCTATAACCACAAAATATTCCGATTATTATTAATAAAAATTGAGATTAAAGTTTTACATTTTCAATACTCTGTTTTCTTTATTATTAAATTTAACAGCTTTTTTAATTAAACAGGTTCTTTTTTATTATTATTTTCTTTATTTTTTTTTATGTCTTTTACGTTATCTTCGACTGTACTCGAAAGGATAATCGAAGCTAACATAAAAGATATAAAAATCGATGAATCATATGAAAGGGATTTTAACCATGTAATAATAGGTAAGGTGAAGGAAAAAAAAAATATTCAAAAACATCTAAGATAACAACTTTTAAGCCGAAATGCACAAGTTTTGTATAATATATTTATAAAGTGTAGAAAAATATGGAGTTAGATGCGAGATATCTTTCTTTACGACGCAACACGTTAGCGAAACTTTAGCAGAAATGCCACTCGCTAAAGTAAACGTCGCCACTCATAGCCTTATGTTGACATTACACTTGCCAGCAATAAAAGTAAGGACGGGGACTTAAGCCGGCAGATTGCCCGCAGGAACCCTGACTCACGGCTGTCCACCTGACCGATAGAAAGACGTGGATGCAGTGTAAACGTTTATACGCCAAACTTCAACATAAAACTAAGCGGCTGGGAAATATCCTCAGCTGTAAAACACTTCTGGATCTGCCACACATCTGTTTAGGCTGGATTAGAAAAACAGACGTTCACTCAGAAGTCGATGACATTGTCCCCTTTTTTTTATTNCTTAAATTTTTATTTTAAGGTAAAAGATAACATAAAATATATGTCGTCTAATGGCTTAGCCTATGTTAAGATTTCTTCTTTTTAAAGTTGGGTTTCAGGTTGTTATAGTTTCTCTTATGTTTGTCTTTATTTTTTTTTTATGTCTTTTACGTTATCTTCGACTGTACTCGAAAGGATAATCGAAGCTAACATAAAAGATATAAAAATCGATGAATCATATGAAAGGGATTTTAACCATGTAATAATAGGTAAGGTGAAGGAAAAAAAAAATATTCAAAAACATCTAAGATAACAACTTTTAAGCCGAAATGCACAAGTTTTGTATAATATATTTATAAAGTGTAGAAAAATATGGAGTTAGATGCGAGATATCTTTCTTTACGACGCAACACGTTAGCGAAACTTTAGCAGAAATGCCACTCGCTAAAGTAAACGTCGCCACTCATAGCCTTATGTTGACATTACACTTGCCAGCAATAAAAGTAAGGACGGGGACTTAAGCCGGCAGATTGCCCGCAGGAACCCTGACTCACGGCTGTCCACCTGACCGATAGAAAGACGTGGATGCAGTGTAAACGTTTATACGCCAAACTTCAACATAAAACTAAGCGGCTGGGAAATATCCTCAGCTGTAAAACACTTCTGGATCTGCCACACATCTGTTTAGGCTGGATTAGAAAAACAGACGTTCACTCAGAAGTCGATGACATTGTCCCCTTTTTTTTTTTTAAAAAAAAAGAAGAAAAAAAACAAGAATAACTCAAAACTTACACGAGAATATCCTGTTACAGTACAATAGAAGCGGGAAAAAACTGATTAAAAAATGGTCTTGGGTGTGGCTTTGTTGTGTCAGTAAAATCTTTAATGCGAGTTATGTAACAAAACTATAAAGCAAGAATGAAGAATTTCTATTAATTGGACATTTGACAGGTACTAGGTCTACGTAGAACGTCATCTGTACAGAAATAAAGGCAGATCCGGGCTATGCTCAGTTGAATGACAGCTCAGTAAATAGCCGAAGACTAAATGTTTATTTTACCATTAGGTGATAGGATCAGAGAGGAAGTTCATTCGACAGCTTTCTCAGTCCTGCAGTGAATACGATTCGAGAGTATTCAGTAATAAAGGCCTTCCAGTTGATACGCCATGGCTAAAAATGACGATTAAAGGCCGTTCCACATCTAAATTACCACCATCCGGATTGAATAAGAAGAATTTCCTAACAGCGATTTTTCATATTCAAATAAGAAGAAACAAAATGATTAACTTACTATACGATGTTGAACGAAATCATTTTGAATATTTTAACATTTACGAATAAATAAATAATTTTAAAAAATACAAACAAAACTAAATTATTTCGATAATAACGTAGACTTAAAAAAACTTTTGACAATGAATGGTGACTGTCAAAACTCCTTTAATGATAGATCAGGCACTGCATTGTCCCCGTTCCTCGAACATTACGCTTATCTAAAACATTAATGTTTATTTTAAGTTTCTAAAATACACTCGGAGAGACTGACGGATATCGCCTACTTTAAAATAACCGCCAAGAATACGAGCAAATATATATAAGCTATATTGCAAATACAGCACTTTTTCCAGCTTGTATCAACCGATGAAAGGTAATTGAATTAGGACCGGTTTTTAACTCGTTTAATAATTAAAGAAAATTGAAATGTTTATGATGAGAAAACAGAAAAAAAAAGAGGTTAAAAAAACAATCTCGACTAGCCAACAGATAGTCCAAATATTTCTTGTGAGGTGGCCAAAAATCTGCCATTAGCATCGATTACTGCTTTCGGCGCTTCGCCTGAAGACGAAAGCTTGGCTACACCAGTGACGTCATGTCACCATGGTAACGGGCAATATGTGTGCCTCACATGGTTTGCAGTCATGTCCATTTATAGAAATGTATTCACCAATCTTGACAGTTATCGTTTTTATTTTCGAAAATATCGACTGATTTGAGACGAAATTAAAACAAACAAAAATGATTTTTTTTTTCTTTTATTCTATAGAATTTATGTTTTTTGCCGTATAAAAAAGCTTCACGCGTAAAATAGCGTTAGCATATATATATATAAATTTATTATGTATATCTGGTATCAAGTCGTTCCCTTTCTATGACATTTCTAAAGCTGAAAAATCGGTATTTGGTGATATTTCCAAATTCTAGCATCTTTAAAGTTATAAATCTAACAAGAATGACAATATGTCACAATTGATATATATATATATATAACAAACTATTTTCTTAAAAAGTAAAAAATAAACAAGCAAATAAAGAGATTTATAGGAACATCAGCTTAAAGTCCAATCTTGTGCCACAATTCATAAGTTTTTTTACCTGATTTTTTTCTGTTTCTTCTTTTTCTTCTCTAAAGATGTTCATCTGGGCTATTCTATATATAAAAATACCCGGTTAAAGAAGAATGTTTGTTTAAATCGAGACTCGACATTGTCAGTTGACTGTGGCATTTACAAACAATAGGGACTTTATAGCAAATCGTTGTACTTCAAAATTCGAAAACGATGTATTCAGTATGGAATACAGAAAATACAAAGTGAATAAAACCAAAAATATTTATATAGTATTAATGTAAATCTTTTCCTGTAATGTCAACAAAAACTATTTGTTTCACGCAAACTTTTTCAATACAATATATAAACTACAGTATATAAGCTATATGTTTTTTTACATTCTTTACTTTTTTGTTTGAAAAACTAACTGAATACATATAAATTTCTGCACGTTTCTAGATTTACAGTATAAAAACTGATGTATAAACTATCCCAGGCTACGTGCATAAACGCTATTGACAATGGGCCTCATATTTATACTATAAACAAAATATATCTCATACTCAATAATTCAGTGAAGTTCAGGGTATGTCAACTTGTTTTTTTTACGTTTGTAAATAAAAATATCGACGTAAAGAATAAAAATATAGTGTATTATATAATCTTTTTATATAAATTATTCGAATTATTATTATCGATCAATTAAATATATCTATTTTCTTTTAAGTTCCAGATTGTTGCCAACAATCTATAAATCCTTCTGATAAACTGTAGCTGTGATCAAAATGAAAATAGTATTTTTATTTAATTTAATACTATATTGATTTCCACTTTAATTTATATGTGTATAATTTTATATTGATTGATCGGAGGAAGTCTCCATGAAAGTATAGATTACAGCCTTCAATCTAATTAATAATCTACTATATATAAAATTTCATAGTATATAACAGGAAGAGATGAATTTATAATATATTTATAACTTTGTAAATTGATAGTGCTTTAAAGATAATTATTTATGCAATAATCTATAAAAATATATAAACTAATAATGCAATGATATGTTTACAGCCTATTGTAGTTGTGGGTACATATTAAAATATATATTATTTATAAAAGTAAATATTTGATTTCATCTAAAAATAGTGATATCGATAAGAAGAAAGTAAAGCATGCTATATAAACGAATAAAATATTTTAAAATATCAATTTTTTAAAGCATTTTAGAAATTCAAAAGTAAAATAATACACTCTCTAATTTACTTATTTCTATCTGTTAGTAGTATTTGTTTACTGAAAGAAAACTTTTCTTTATCTTTAAGACTTAGAACATAAAAGGATCTTTGTGTCTATAAATACTATCTAAAAACCCTTTTACAAATTGCCATCATACTTATATTAAATGTCTTTTATAAATCACAATCATAAGTAACTTATAAAAATTTATGTATAGTATATAAAACAAAAATTTGATATATATAAAATTAGAAGAATGCAAATTGGATTCTTAGAAATGGATCCAAAGGTTAATCGACAATGCATTCAGTTGCCATTTGATTCCAATCAGAGTTAAACAATCCGAAAAATTTCATTTATTGTTGGGTTAAATTTTATTATTCCAATGTTTCAAGATTCCATTAAATGTCAACGAATAAGAAAAGCGTTTGTTAAAAATGAAAGCGAAAAAAATACATTAAAAAAAGTTGAAATAGAAGTGATTCTTTATTAAATTGTAAGATTTTGAAATAAAAATGCAGCAGAATTATTTTTATTATTCAGCCATTTCAATGTGATATGAATAAGTACTAAAAATATCCTAACAGGAAGAAGAAAAAAATAAAGAAAAAGAATTATTTTAACTTTAGATTGATTTAATTTTTCTAAATATGACTTTTTTTTATTAAATTTTTTACATTTTAATTTAATATATATATATATATATATACATGGCAATTTCTGTACAGACACTGTCTAGCACAGTGTTTTCTTTTTCTTCTTTTTTTGGCTGTTTCTTGAGAGATAACTTTGATCAAGTTAACATGCAACAAAACTCAAATGCTATTATATTCTCAAACTTTATGTAACAGTTAAATCAGTGCAATTATCTCCTACTTAGTTTTTNCCTCTATAATATTTTCCTGCGCGAGTTGCATATATAAAAAGTAAAAATTGCAAATTAGTTATCATACCGGTTATAAAAAGTTAGCACGGTTCCATAAATATCACCGATGTTTTAATAAAATATTTTATGACCTTGTAGGCCTAGATATATTACATAAAACAGGACTAATCCTACAGTATAATAATCGTTAAATTATACATAATTAAGCCCTACCTCATATTTTTATGCTATATTATTATAAATAATATAAAAAATGTTTTTCCTATAAAATTCTTTAAAAATTCGCCATTTTCTTATTCATATTGAATTTTATCCTCTATAGAGAAAAAAAAGGCGATCCTTTTTTAAGGTCATGATTTTCCTCGTCTTCCATTTTACCTTTATGCATTATCATAATTGTCTATTGTGAGTTCTGACCCGTCTAAACCAGTTTAACACATACAGGTGCCAATCTTAAATCACATACTGTTTAACATGGCACGTTTCAATATATCATCATTCCTTACATTCGCATCAATCAATCAATTCCCAGATAGCACATCTGTTCAAGAGTCATGCACGGTTCATCATATCCAAATCTCACTTCTATACATCAAAAATGTTGACAATCTCACCTCAGCGCTTTCAAAATAGGATATTGCATCATACATTTTTGAATTTATTTTTAATATTACATTAATCATTTTTATGTTGAAATATTCTAACTAATTCTTCTTTTGTATTATTTTGAAACCGTTTATTTAACGTCATTCTTAAGTATACAAGTAGAATTTAAAAAAATAAAAATAAAATATTTAAAAAGACAAGAATCTCTTTAAGCAATTATCATTCCGGTTTGTCCTTCACGTTTATTAAGATTCGAATAACAACGGATGCATTATCTGTCATTATCCTATACAATAGTAATACCAAATCGTACAAATGTTCTCACACAAGCCAATTGCTCATGTTCATCGTTTTCCTGCTCCAAATCTCATTTATAGCATTCTATCTCAGGATTATTACAAGACCTTTATCCATTATGTCTTTCACGAATCGTTGCAGGAATAACTTGATTCTCTTAGGCCTACATCTTTTATCTTCTTTTTTTCTTTTTCTTTCAATAAATTATACAGATTTACCCGAATGATCTTTTAAAATATTATATAAAACGATTATAGATTAAAAAGAAATTCTTAACGACTTATTTTTTTTTCTTTTTCATTTTTAGAAAGTTTCAATTTTCTCATTATCTTCATTTTTACGCCATTTATTTTTAGATTTTTATACTCTTTTTCCACAGAATTCTGTCACCTTATCCGCTAATTAACGGATAATAAGCAAATCCTATTCTGGCACTTTGCGCCTCTTTGAATTTTAAGGTATGCACAGTTTTCTTTAAAAATCTACTTTACTGTCTTTACTGCTTTAGTAGAAGTTATTTGATACTTTCAATGCGACGTGATGAAGTAAAAAAGAAAAGAAAAAGCAAATGTGTTGCACGCAATTTTATTTCTTTTTTATTTATTTATTTCATTAAGATGGAATTCGATATAACAAGAAACCTCACTGGTTTAGAGAAGATTATTTTCACTTCGAGACTATTATTATCCGGTCGAAAGCTTAATTTCTAGTTTGGAAATTCGTATATATAGGCCTATATATTTCTCTATACGTCTTGTTATTCGTCATTCTTTAGTTTTACTCTCTAGTTTGAATTCTTATTCAGTTCCAGATTTTCTGTTATGCAATTTACTAGCGTGGTTCCTCACGAAAAACTCGATTTCTGAAACATATTTGATATTCGATGAATGGCGAAAAATCTGAAAAGAACGGATTTTGTTCAGAATTATTGATGTCCAGAAATTGAACAATGGATATGAGCACAATACGCGTTACATCTACAAGAAAATATAGAATAGAATAAAATAAAAAATAGACCATTGCTAATGATGCCAAAATGTATTTCTCTGCCATACATTTTTAATATAGATCCTCTACGGTATATAAATATACCACTTTTATATTTTCTACTTTGACAAGTTCGGCGAAAGATTTTATAACTTTAACTTTAAAAAAAAAAAATCTATTTTCTAAATTGAAATTATGGTTTTATAACTAAAAATTTACTAAATATATCTATAAAGCTATATATTTATATATATAGAATAATAATAATATTTTTGTTTTTAAACATTTACCAGGAAATCGTACAGTACAGAGATTTATATATGCTTTAAATTTTTTTTTGTTTTAGAATAATACAAGTATAAAATTTTAAAACAGAAATTTATTGTTTTTTAAATATATTTTTAAATTTTTTAAAAATAAAATCATCGTTTGTCTTGACAATAAATTTTTGTATGCATGTATACTACAAATATGATGTTATAACAATATTTTAAAATTACATTTTGTCTAGTTGTAGGGAAAAAAAGAATTTATTTTACAAATTTTAAAATGTAAATCAAATAATTTTCTACTTTTAAACAAAATATATTCGTTCTTATAAACAACATTTTATAAAATTATATAATATTTTACCAATTTTGTATCCAAGTTAGAATATTTTTACGAGTTTCCTCTTAATTTTTCTTTTTTTTATTTACAAAAAATATTTTTATTATCTTTTTTTTTGTATTCTTGCCAACATCTCCATTTACAAATCATAACTTTGTCTTCCGAATATTTTAATTAGAAAAATAATAATAATTTATAAACATTTTTTATTTTTAAAAATGCAATTTACAGTATAGACTATATATAAATGTATTTTTTTTAATTTAAAAATATAAAATGTCCTTAATTAAAACGATTACAAATCAACTGAATGCACAAATTATCTGACAGAAATTGCTTATCGTTTAGAAGTTAAAAGTTATTACCATAAACTTGCATAGAGTGTAAAGATGAGTAAAGTAATCTCGAGAGAAATGAAATATTCATACTTTTCTTTGATTAGTTTCATGCTGAAGCAAATCCTTCAGAGAACAGCTATTTTAGTGTCGGGTGATATAAAGGATTGTCACATAAATTGTGTCTCGTTTGAGGATGGAATGCCTAATCACGGGTAATTTTCGAGCGAAATGCGAAAATATCTCTGAAAAGACAACAATTTTACATAATAAATAAGTCCTAACTAGTATCTGTCGGAAGCATTTTTTTATATATATAAATATAAGTTATATTTATACGAAATTAAAACTTAAGAAGGAGTCGTATTGCATATACTTGGAGTAAATTTTTAACAAGATTTTTCTCCTTCATTTAACAGCAATATAAATTGTCAGATTTGGAATTTGTTTATCGCTCAAAGCTGTCACTTTTGTTTTAAAATCATTATCAATCAGTTAGCTATATTAATTTATGCTGATACGTTAATTAGTAAAAGAAATAAATTATGTTAATTACTAGGAAAAATAATAATAAATCGTGTTAATTATAATGAAAGGAATAAATTGTTTGGCTTGAAATTCGGATACACACTTAACAAAACTGATAAATTATTTAAATAACGATCGCTTAAGCTTTTATTAATCCGTGGCTCATTTTATTAGTTTTAATATTATTTATTATTATTTTTATGACTTTTAAAACCAGTAGAGATTTATCTTTCTACAACTTAGAATGTTAGAAATTTAAACAGGAAGAAAAAAGATGAAAGAATGATCGTATTATCTAGACTTAAAATAATTTTCCGGTGGTGAAGATGAAATGTAAACTTTAGCGTGATTATTTTTCATATTCGAATACAAAAATCCAATGAAAATAGAAAAGAGGATTAGGAATACTTTAGAGAAAAGTAAAAAACTTTCCCTAACTCGACAAATTAATATGAACTACAGATTGGTGAAGATATGTCAACGCTGCAGAATCCTTGGTAAAAGATTGAGACGTAATGAAGTTGGCATAAACGGTAAAGAAGGAAAATTAATAAATCTCTACCTTATATTTATAGAATCTTAAGATATTTTTCAAGTAGCTGTGACATTTTTTTCCACTTACTTATTGCTTCAATGTAATTTCGAACATTTAGTTCCGGTTTAGATCATTTTTTAGTTACTTTATTAAGGTTTGTTGATTCTCTAGCAGAGCAGAAAATATTACATTTTATAACTTAAATAATTTTCTAGCTTATAAAAATAAAAAAAAAATTTTAATCGCTCCAAAACTTTTAATGAGTTAGATAAAATGAAAGAGGTAAGGGGAGGAAGGACGAAAGAAAATAATAATATATTTTTAAAAACAACAATTTTAGTATAGCTAAAATTTGCATGAATATATCTTCTTTTTATTTTCGATACAGACGAAAATTATAGTTAATTTTAAAAAATGATAATAATCTGTTAAAGATCCATTATGGTTCGATTTAGGTCGAATGTAGTCGGTAAAAAAGCATGGATGGTGCCATTAGATATCCATATTTTTATCTGAGGGATTAATAGAGCTCCACCAAATGACATTTTTGGAAAGTTTTTCGTCCAAGGGATCATCAAAAACATCTGCGCTTGAATATTCAACAAAACTTTAACAATGTGATCGACTTCTGATAAATAAATAGACAATTTTTTTTTATAAAAAATTCTATATAAACTGCATATATAAAGTTAAGAAAAATAAAATTTTTCAGTAAGTGCAAAATCTTGAATTAAATACTCCGAAAAAAGATCAAGATATTGTAATTTTTTGATCGTAAAGTAAAAAGTTTAAAATTCGATTTAGAAACTTCTAGTAGGACCAAAGTACAAGAAAATGAGCCAAGACTTTAAGAAAACGTTAAAAATTCATTATATTAGCTTTATATATTATTTTTTCAAACATTAAATTCCATTAAACTAGTTAAACTGGAAAAAAAATCCAAAAAGATCATTCGACTAAGTGAATAAACAGATGAAACTTTACAAACGGAAAAAATTGAAATAAGAGAGATTAGTTTTGGCGAAATTTTTACCGATGAGTAAACTAATTGAATAATTTCCAGTTTATAAATTAAAATTAATAACAAAATTATTTCTTGGAGAACAAGTATCTTAAAAGAGAACTAGTTCCTAACAATCTGTCGGAAATTCGATTTGCGAGACATCTGGAGAATTTTCATGACTTTAGAGCTCCGAGCAATATTCTCCTGATGAGAGATCATCAGAGAACAAAACAACCAAATGATACTATATATGCTTAAATTTTGTTTATAATGTAGCAAAATTCCTTTGAATTAATGTTTTCTCCTATTACTCCGCATCACAAATGAAAATAGATTTGCAACTTTATCATCCAAATAAAACCTGCAAACCGTTACGAATATTTTACTATGTTAACAGACGTTTATATAATTGAATTATAACAGTTAACAAAGTAGAATTCGAGTAATGTCATTAAAGGTAGAAATATTTAAATTTTACGCTCTCTACTTTATTAAATTATTATATTATTTATTTTCAAACTTGTTGTACAAATAGAAAAATTGTATTGACAGAATGTTCTTTTTGTAACGTACAGTACAGCTTATTTTTTTTATTATTTCTCTCTCATTCGTAAACTAAATCGACGTTCGTGCTATGAAACATTAATATAAACAGGTAGGGCCAATAAAAAGTAAAACAGTTCAGTCGTATTTTATGTCATACTTCACGAAAAGTGTATTTTGAATTCAGATCAGTCGTGACGTTCGAAGTTTGATCAGAATGTTCATTTCGCACGCTTCATGCCGATTTCTAATTTTAGAACCAGAATTAATTACTCAAAAGTTAAATTCCGTAATGCCAACTAATCAATTCTTGTTTATTTTAAATAGCTAAAAATATTTCTCATAATAGTTATAAACCATTTTAATTAAAAGCTTAAATTATTATAAACCGAAAGACGTTCTTCTAACATAGGAAAAAAAAATTTATGGAGATTGATGAGGATTTTTTCCCCCTCTGTTTAAAGAGGAGGATTTTCGGTTAACAGTAAGCCCTCGTATAAAAATTGCGGAAATTAACGTGTAAGTAGCGTGTTGGAAATGATGTTGTTTAGGAAGATTTGCGAGAAAGTCATACAGCGATGGCCTCGTATATGGCCTATGTGATAGTTCTGTCATTAATGTATGGAACTATAATCTCTAGACTTATATGCGGTAGACAAAAACATAAAACTTGTATGATGGTGATGGAGATGCGTTATCTGGCTGCTGACTATGTTATAAATTCATGTTAGGAATGATATGACGGTAATATGTGGCGTGAAATAGTAGCTATGCGATTGATAGGAACTGCACAGATGTGTTGAATGATTTCGTTCTGGAATGTTACGTAGTAAAGTGAAAGAATAAGTAAGGACATTTTCCACATTTTAAATCCTTCCATACTTATAAAAGTTGTATCTAAGTTTCAGTCTAAGATCTCAAGAAAATAATGATAATAATAATTTCGGAATTGAAGTCAATTTTCTCCGTTATTTTATAACACTCCAAATAAGTTAAGATATTTTTTTTCGTGTTTATATTATAACAATAATAAAAATATATCTAATCTAGAGAGAGTAGAAGATAGATAAAAGGCGAATATTTCGAAAGAGCAATTTCTTGTTACAATAGAGGATAAATGAAGTTCAAATATTAGATAAAGAATAGAAATGAAGTACGGTATTTTTGAAGTAGGCTTCAGAACAATGATGTAACAGTTGTTTGCACGGTACTTTCTATACTCTTGTTATTGTTATAAATTATTATTTACCCAGCATTTTTTGTATTTATTCTGCATTTCTAAACTGGTTTTATATAATTTAATATATAAATACTCTATTATGTACTTAGACTTTAGTATTGAAAATGTATTATGTTGTTTTCATTCTTATTCTGTATTATTTAAGTACTGCGTATGGTTAGTTATTCAGATAAATTAATGTAGTAGATAATAAATAAATTATAACGGACAAAAGATTAATATATTATAACTTTAATTAACGATTTTTTGTCACATCTACCAGACAGATTACTATAGATGCTGTAAATTAATTACTAGGGAAAAAATATAGCAAGTTTACGGCTTAAAAACTAACGAAAAAAGGGTGAAAATACTTTTTTTCTTACAAAAGCTTATCTTCTAAATTAAGCTATGTAACCTATTTGCAGAATTTCCAACGTGGGTAAGATTAAGTTAAACGATAGATATTATCTAAAAATCGAAGAGATAAGTGGAAAACACTTCAATTTATATCTACTTTTAACAGTTCAGTAAATTTCAAATACAAATAAACACTTTTACAGTTTCAGTGAACATAATAGAAATACAAATCTGATCCACAATAGTTTGCTCATTCGTTCCAGATGAGAAATGTTACTTTCTGGATGGATGAAGAAACAAGTGATGATGTCGTCAATGCTTGATATATAAACAGTACGTGATCAAACAACAGTATTACAGATTTAGATCCGGGATTCTACTTTATCTCTTCGACGTTCGAAGGCTTCACCTTTAAACAGAAGGATAATGTCCATGTTATCACATAACGATACTATTAATGAAACAAAATCCTTTAAATTGTTGTAAAGAACATTTGCATAATTTATTTGAAGTAAAAGCGAATCAAACTTTCTTAAAACTACATTTGTAACTTCATAATCCCATTTTACTTTCTGAATCCTTAAATTCTTAAAAGGATTCAGAATAGAAAATTTTAACAGAAAGAAAAAAAAAGATTTTTTTAAATTCAATTTTAAAATAATCTAGCAGTAATAATAATAACATTATTAGTTGTACAGTTTTTACTGGATTATATTTTAATTAAATAATATTTAAAATTGTTAAAAGTCGTTTACTTCTTTAAAAAAATGGCAAGTAAACTGCTTAAACATTTGCAAAAGCTCTTTATAAAAATACAGCATTGATTAAAAACCTTAAATTAAGTTGTTCTCACTAGGGTATAACATACAAGATTGATTAAGTGTCAAATACAATAACGTTTCTAATTATTATTGACTTAATTTGACATTTTTTGTGAATTAATTGAAAAGAAGTGTACACGTAGCACTTTCTTAAAAAATACTAAGGGGTTATTTACACGTGTTTATTAACATATATCCGTATATAAGTCATGAAAGATGCAGGTGCAACCAAGATATAGGATTGATGCCGTGACTGTTTCGATAGAGTCATGCACGTCATACAGCGCACGATCTCGAAATTTTCTTGGAAGTTGAATTTTATTCTTTACAGAAACACGATTATAATTAGAAATCAGAAAAGCGTGACCTCCTGGAAGGCGATACAATCTATTTATTTTCATATATAAAAATCCGCATCCGAACCACACAATTCTATTCAAGGATTACAAGATATACTCCCGAATTGTATATCTGCATAAATATTTATTTATAAATTACTCAAACCGCATATATGGATTTATATGTACATAAAAAAAATGCGAAGAAACGAATTACAAAGTCAAATTCTCGTTATATTGTTAATACGAAATTTAATTCGACTTTTAAATCTGTATTATAATAAGCCTGAACGTTTTATGTGTGGGTGTGCTGTTTAGTAATTGTTGTGATTATATGCTTATTTTTAGAGATTCTATCTACGCTTCGTTATTATCTAGAAAAGAATTGTGATAAGAAGATCAAAAATGTATGATTGATCGCAGCAATCGACTTATAAAGAAGGGTGACTCCATTATGGAACCAAAAATGAGTTTCATAAACGTAAAATTGTTTGCTTTTTTCAAAAAAAAAGTACAGTATATATGTAATACTGGTCACTGTTTGCATACTGATATAAAATTGAATCAATGAAATGACTTGCACGACTTCTGAGGCGAGATAATCAGAGTAATCAAATTTTTAATTTCTCAAGATGTCATGTTAATTAATTTCGCAATTAACAAGGAAAGAGAATTATGTTTACATTCAGTTAAAGAATTAATTGAACAAACAGTTTCTATAATAACCAAATGCCGAACGATTATTTAGTTGCGAGACATTTTGCTTTTAAATGAAAAATCAATCGATAATTGAAATATGAAAGTGTAAAATTTTATCTGTTTTACTTTTTTTTTTTTATAACATTTCTTACATATTTTTTTTAATAAAAATTTCTGGTGTTAATATATTAAACCCGAACAAGTTTCTATAAAGACGAAATAAATTATTAAATTTTTTTTTCTCGTATATTTTTCTTTTTACTTGGAATTTTTGGCAAAAATTTTGAACGAGACTATAATTTATTAATTATCTTAAGAATTTATTACTGTACTTTATAAGAAAAAATGAAAATAAAAAATAATAAATAAATAAATAACTATATATATATAGCTTTATTTGGCAATGTTTCAAATCCAAATAAACGTAAGTAGGTTAACAAAAATTCTTTTTCTTAAAAAAATTAATTTAATAACAGTTATTTTCAACATTTTAATCAAAAAATAACTAAGCTGATTGAATTATTAAAATTAAATTTTTAAACTTTTTAAAAAGCAAAAAGATTTTTTTTTTAAAGAAAGAATATATAATAATATAAACCAAGTTATCTTAAGATTTAAAATGCAGATTTTTGAAGAGAAACGGTTAGAACATAGTTAAAATAAATGATTTGCACAGACCGAAAAATCAGAAATTAATGTAATGCAAAGTAAATTGGATGACTTCTAGAAATTATGCAAATTAAAATCAAAAAATATCGATGGGAAGAGGTAAATGTAGAAAATTAGGAAATTTTTAAATACTTTCCATAATTTTATCCTTCTCTCTCTCTTTTTTTTTCTCCTTCTTCTTCTAAAGAACGAACAAAAGTTTATTAAAAAGGTAAAGATTTAATTGAAAGGCGAGTTGTTAAAGTGTCAGATACACTTGGTTGACTTAACAATGCCGAAAGAGGTTAGGAATGCGTATGTATCTTCCTAGCATTAAATGCAGTTTGTTAGATATGACTTTTCCCCATTGGAACACATTGCTTGTCAATCCGTACCAACTGAAACGAAACGTCATTTCCTTTTGCATAGTTCAGTAAACTTTTTTGAATGGGACATGAAAGCCATGCAAAAGTATTCTATAGGCAATCACGCAATCAAGAAACACAGTTATAATGCCAACCGTACACATACTATACATCTGGTAGGTAGTTTAAACATCATTATATACAACTTTAACAGTACCTTTGACATATATATATGTATGATATATTTTATTCGGGTTGTTTGATTTAAAAAAATATATATATATAGTTATTTTCATAAGAGAATATCGATAAGAATTATATATATATTTAAAAAAAATACATCTCTTAATAAGATCTTCTATAGAGAAGGCTACGAAATTACTTATAAATTTTGTTTGAATTATCATTTTAAAAAGGTTCCGTAACAGTAACCGCCGATTCGTGTCTTCCAACAGAATATATTAACAAATGTCTTAATAAACTGATTTAAATATGAAAAAAACTTCTCTAAAGCAATCTAAAACATACCTTTCTTTAACGGTAATGCATTATGCATGGTTTATATAAATTTTTATTAATCAAGTCATTAATATTTAAATATTAAAAAAAATTTTTCTTTAGTCAGAGAAGTTAACTTTTTATTAACTTTGATCTCTCTCTCTCTCTCTCTCTTCCTGGTGTTATTATTATTATATTTTCTTTTTAATTTGTAAATTTTAAAAACTAGCGAGCGGTTTTTATGAATTCGTTTCTAAATTATTCAAACAATTACGTTTAATTTTAATTAAGTAATAAATATATAAAAATTCTATGTTAATATTTAATTTTTTTAAGAATGTAATTTTGTTTATATATATGAGGAAACGAATACGTATATATAGGTTAGTGGATTCTTAATTATAAAAGAGACGAAGGGAGAAAAAAAACAAAACAAATTTAGCCAGTTTGAAGGAGGATTTAGTTTAAAGGTTATGCATATTTAAAGTTTTATAGCTATGATTCAACTTGCTTGCTTAAGATTACAGGTTTTTTTTTCCTATATTAGGCCTTTCTGTTTTAGTCAGATTATAGGGTTTATAGGCCTTTCTATTTTACTCAGATTATAGGTCTTTCTTACTAAGGTTAATAGGCCTTTATGCGTTTTAGAATTTCTTTTTCCTAACTATAATTATAGTTCTTTTCTACTATACTTATATACCATTTTTTCCTTACTGTTGTTTTCTTATATTCTTATACATTACAGATCCTTCTAATAAACTTTATATATTTAGATCCTCATCCTTTATTTATACAAAATCTTTTCATTGTATAAAGTGAACAACCACAACCAGGAAAAAACTTTAAAGGAAAGTTTAAACTTACCTGAATTTCGATAAATTAAAATAAATAAAACAGACGAAACGAGGAAGATATAATAAATTTATTTGAAAAAAAATAGACGTAAAAAAATGAGAAGGAAAATTATTTAATAAGCAACATATGTCTTAAATATAGTTAAATTTATATGAAAACTCACCTCTTACGTATGGAATGGAAGCAGAAGGGTCCGAGTCGATATCCAAGACTTTACACGAGGGTTAGAAAAGGCGAAAAAAGAAAATAAAGGTAAAAAAAAAAAGCAAATAATGCCTGTCTGGTCTCTTCATCTTTTAATCAGCGACAGCACATCCATCAAAATGTTTCTCTTTTTTTTCCACTAGATAAAAAGACCTGACCTATCGGCAGACGTTCAAATTGACGTCTGCTGCTCTCGACTGACTGTCTCGCAAACGCTAACGTTCTCTGTTAGCAACTTAACTGTCGTCTGTTGTGACGTCACGCGCGCATCGACCAATAACGTACCGTATGGGTTGTGACGTAACGGCGATGATGGGGACACTCACCCAAATCTCGATTTTTTTTATTTTTATTTTTAATATATATATATATATATAAGCTCGATAAGGATGGTTTAAAACGATAAAAATAATTTCTATTGTCTTGTCAGTAAGAAAAGGAAGCGTTGAGAATAATCATAACTAGAAATAAAAAATAGAAAAAAATGTGTATGTGTGTGTGTGTATGTAGCCTATATATATATATATCGGAACGTCAGTTTGAATTGTGAATATTTGGAGAAAAATTATGGAGAAATTTCCGCCCATTTTTCGAATTTTATGTTTCGTATATTTTATGGTAGATTAATTCTCGTTTAATATATAATTTAATGCTGTATTGTTATCCTTAGTTAATAATGGAATGAGTAGTTCGCTATAGAATTTATATTATATAGCCTTCGGAGATTGTTGTGGAATGTTGTCTCTGCACTATTGAGGTAACAAAAGTGATTGTTTAGTAACGCAGAGCAGAAATGTAATTTTCCGAATATTTTCTTACCCTTTTCTTCTTTTAATTTTTCCTCGGTTTCCGAAGAAAAATTGCTTTTTAAAGAAAAGGAAAACGTAATGTATTTTGTAAAGAAGGATATACATAATTTCCATTTTTAATGATGATTTCTTTTTAAAAATATGTTCAGATTTATAATCTCCCAACAAAAAGTAATAATATTAAAACTGAATTATGAGGTAATAGTTATAAACGAGATAAACTAATTATAAAAAATTATGTCGTTTTCTAAAATTCTTCCCACTTTTTCTCTAGAGAGGAAAAAGAAGAGTGCATAAAATATTGATCAATTTTAACATCATTAAAGAATATTTTTCAAAATACGATGAAAGACTTTATACCATTTTCTAAACAAAAATAATCCAATATAGTCTTATATATATGTGTGTGTCTGTGTGTCTGTGTGTGTATGTTTACAAAGTTATCCAATTAAAAATATTTCTTTGTGTATCTGAACTAAAGAGGAACACAAATGATTTTCGTGTTTCTTTCCTTTATTTTATTTAGTTTATTTTTCTATTCTTGTTATTATCCTTTTGAAATCTTTAAATCATTGTAGATGCTTGACATAAAGATAAATAACTCTTGAAAATTTTCGTTTTTGTTTTGATCACAAAAGACTTATTGAAATTATTCTTTAAACCGACTCTAAACAAGTCCTATTGGAATTTTTTTTTTTTTTTTTTTCTCTTTCTCTATTTTCTAAATACTAGGAAATTAAATGGCGTATTATTTTTTTTCTTACTTTCTATCTACCTGAATGAGTTCTTTTATTCTTCTATAATATCCGAGACTAAATTTCGTATCGGAAAAGATAGTTTATATAATTAATCTAATTATATAAATTATTTTTAAAATCTCGGCTATAATAAATTTAAGATATAATAGTTTAGAAAAGTTTAATTTCTCTATTTCAAAATAAAGCTTCGAAGCATTAAGGAAGCTCTAAATCCTATCAAGAAGGGATTTTATATAATTAATATAATTATATAAATTATTTTAAGAGTTTGGAAGACGTCAAATTGGTGTTGCTTTACTTTAGTTTTAATGCTCCATAACGTAGCTCTAACATTATCACGACGCTGTATCGAACAGGTAAGTTTGTGTAGATTATTTATTAATATTTTATTATAAAACCTGAAATTACAGAAAAATTTTATAGCCTTATTAAATTAATTTTAAGACATTATATAAGGATTCAACATCATCATAGTTTAATCTCATCTATCTTGAAAGTTCTTAACCTATTAAACAATTGAATTTATTTAAAAAATTTATAACTTTATATGCAAATTTAAGACATTATAACTTTATTAAATCGATAAAAATGTCTAAATCAGTTCTGTATAGAATTTATTTTAAGAAATTCTGAACAAGCAGAAGAAATTCTATAATAAGATGGGAGAGTTAATATAATTAATTTATGCCCGCCTACGCGTTATGATATTTAGATCGCTTTCAAAGTTAGAAAATGATAATATGAGATTTTAAAATAATTACATAAATTATTTTGGGATCTTAAATTATAGATGATCAATTTCGCGTAATTATTTAATGTCGCGTAAGTTAATTCTAACTATTCTAAACTTATTAGCGATAATGTTCTAAACTATATAGAGAGCTTATATAATTAATATAATTATATAAATTATTTTAAGATCTCAAATTGCATCATTTTCATTATATAAACATTTGGCATGGCGTTAGTAACGGCTTGAAATTTATACGTGAGTAACAATAATTCATTTTTAAACAAGTCATTACCATCGCTACAAGTCGAACTTTTATTATACATCTTATAAAAAGCGAGTTAAACCGATTTAGATGAATTACATCCATAAAATATGATTGAAGATCCATTTTTCCCTCATTGGACTTTCAGATCAGGATCTTGTCATTGTTTCATTCTAAAAAGAGGAGTTGTGCGGGGTTTAATTCTGTATTAATTTAACATCATAAATTTAAAAATATATATTTCGAAGGTCTCGAGTTAAATTATTATAAAATAGAAAGTCATAAATTTATATATATTTTATGTTATTGTTTATATACGTTAGAATTGTTTCTTCTATAAAAATATTTTTCTTGCGATTGGTACCAAAGGCAGATCATAAAACACACCAGCAAGCTGTACTGACTGTTACAGTGGAAAGTTCAGAAGAAAATATTCTACAGATTGTGTGAGTCTAACCTTCAAGCGCGGGATTTTCCACTATTGTCTAAATTTAGTACTGTTGGACGAGAATACGTCTTGATTCAAGGTCTGAACACCATTTATTTCTCCGCCCTTAGTCAAACTGGTGCCTCTAACCACAACAATAATTATCAAGGACTAGTTTAATTAAATAAGTTAAGCACGTGGGTCGACCTTATAATATTCTATTTTCGAACATTTTTATAAAAATGTAACTTTTCAATTTTCTACATTATTATACTATTTTAATACTTAATTATACTTTCGAGTATTGAAAAAATAGACACACCCGAATTGGATGAGGCTTTTTTCTCAGTATTTCGACTTATTAAGAGGTCGATTTTATTCATCTAAAGAGAGTTATGAGAAAAGGTGAACTGATGATCTTAATTACTTCAGTGGTTCTAATTGGTTTCTCAATCATTTGAATGATATAATTAATACGTAATTGTAAGTCTTTAGTTATTCTTTTATATTAAAAAAAATAATATTTTACAGTAAAAATTATTATTATTCGGTTATTTAATTTTAAAGATTATATTATTTATCAAAAAATGAAGAGCAATGAGCTTTATTGCTTTGCGCTGTTATCAATTTGAGATTAATTTAATTACAATAAATATTTAATTAATTACCAAATTTATTAGTACTATATTAAAAGAACATCGTTAAAGATATTGTTTTAAGGTTAATTTATTCATTAAAACATTATTCATTAAAGATTTTCAGGATAAATCTATTGAATAGTTCAATGATATTAATTAACTTCGTAAAAATAAAATTCATTTTTAATTAGAAATTTATTGACTATATCGAAATAGCCAATTTGTAATTTAAAATATAATTTTTCAGCTTTTTATTTTAATAAAAAAATCGATTTATTCGCAGGAAAAACACGAGTCATAAAGTATGAATAGGCCTACTTTAATTAGTTTACTAAGACTTTAACAATGAATTTATGAATATAATTAACTAAATTTCTAACATTTATGTTAAATATTTAAAAAATACACATTTGAAATATGAATTTTAAAATATTTATCCTCTTATTAAGATATTTTATTCATCAAAATCGAGTTTTCGTGACGAGTATCCGATGTTCGGTGGTTCAAGATACTTTCTTAGTAAATTGAGTAGTATAATTAATAGACCAACTTAATTATAGTTGTTATACTGAATATTTAAAAAGCAGACAAACCCGCCTTAAAAATGATTTTTTGTAGATGTTTATCTAGTTTTAAAAAATCTAAAAACATTGCTTTATTCAACAGAATTTTTGAGAACTGGTTCAATGGTATAGACTAATTTCGCTACAGGTTCTAAATAACTTAATTATATTGTTTAATAACAAAGTATAAACACGTTCAGTTTTAAAATGTGATTTTTAAGTATTTTATGTTATTAAAAATGAAATCGCTTTATTCATTAGAACCAAATTTACAGGGCGAGTAAGCAGAAATGCATTATCAGCAGCAATGGTATTGACTAGTTTCGTTTATTAAATGGCACATTCAATGGTTTTATTGTTACGAATACAACAGGTATTCCTAGTAAAACAATAAGAGAGGATTAATTAAATTCCTCTTATTAAATGTTCCATCATTAAGCAAATTTCAGTAAAATTATTAACAGAATCAAAAATTACTTTTAAGACTTAAATAGATTTCTATCGTAAATTCAATTAAGTGTTGATGAGATTATAAATGAGAATGTTGACGAAAAATAAGGTTTAAGAGATAATAATAGAATTTTCATTGAAATAATTTGGATAATGCCAATATGATTTCACGCGATTATCTTTAGCGATAACCGAAAATAAGCTTTATAACCTTTTAAATAAATATTCTGTCATTATCTCGCTGCTTAAAAGGAAAATATTTTATTATTTTTTATCAGTTGTTTATCTAACAAAAATAAATAATTTTGGCATTAGATCCAGAGACTAAAAAAAAAATATTTCCACTCATCACAAGTGCAGACAGCCAGACGTGCATCCTTCTCATACATTTTTTTTATTATAAAAATAGAGAAAAACGTTAAGTTTTCGTATAGAACAAACATAATTATTCATAAAGCTATATTAGTCTATATAAAAATGTATATACCCTACTAAATATTTAATTTTTTAAAGGACAACATATATATTTATATATATATAGGCCTATATATATATATAAAACAAACAATTAAAAAAAATATTAGGAAAATTGGTATTTATTTTTATACAGGCAAAGATCTACTTCAATATAAGAAAGAAGTTTAAATTGTTTTGGACAGAAAAAAATGGCATTTTATATATAGGCTATTCCAGTTTCTTTCAAACGAAAATGATCAGAATTTCATCTGAACTTTTTCAAAAAACCTGAAATATTTTTTAAAATTGATATATCGAGATAAAATTCTTCATTGTTCTTCTCTTTCGTTCTCCTTCTTGTTTTTCTTTTTCTTTTTTTTTAAAGTTAAAGAATATCTTAATGTATTTTCAAAACTACAGAATAAATTCTTAATATCCACATCAACAGAGATCAAAGTTTGTTAAGAGATGTCAACTACACCTACACTAATCGATATATAACTATATATATAGGCTTATATTAAATATATAAAAATAAATTTTAAATTATAAACTTTAAANTTAATTTAAATATCTAATTACTGCATAAATTATAATAATGCGATAAGATGAAAATGGAAGAGAAGTCGGTTGCAGAGAGGAAAAACAAGCAGAAATTTCAGTTGATCTTTCTGACTTTAATTTCCATTTCTGTCTAAATAGGGAGCCTAAGAGCAAAATTTATTGTCCAAAGACCGAGGAGGAAATGAAGTGTAACCACAAAGTAGGCAACGTCAATATATTTATCAGCCAAGTACATTTTCGTGTAGGACAAGCGGTTGACAGGAGAAATTGTTAAGTAAACCTATCTTTGGAACAGCAGGAACAAATCTAATGGCGTCCATATTGACTCTAGGTTCTGTCGCCATTCTGTATACACCAAACTATCTATCTATCAGGAAATTATCAAGAATACGACGTTGTAAAGTTTCATGACGTTGCAGAATATAAAAGTGTTCATTGTGTTTGCTATGCTAACGTCATGCTTGTGATTAATAATAATACCCAACAGTCTAGTTATTTACGTTTCTAAATAAATGACGTCGAACGTATTTTACAGAATATTTCTTCTTCTTCTTCTCCTTCTTTTTTAATATATAACATATAATAATCTCTAAAAATGTCGCATAATAGTCGCATTATTCGAGGTCGAAAAATATCATTCGGTTCACTTTTCAAACATACGTTTAATGAGAAATATTCGGATATGTATTATTAAATCCGCTCTTTTTTCATATGATAAAGGTTAAATTTTTATAAAAGATCGTTATATATTTATTGCAGTCCGAATACAAATTTCAAAGAACGTTTCAAACTTTAAACTATCCAATATTGAATTTCAAGAAGGGATTTTAAAAATAGAAATCTTTCGAGAGCCTACGTATACATTAATGGAAGAAAAAAGTTAAACTATATAAGTCCAACGTATACTTTTTAACTGAATACTGACAGATTTGTGTATATGTACCTATACATATAAAATCTATTTTTCATTTTTATAGTGTAGAAGGAAAAAAATCTCGATAACGAATGCGTTAATCTATAGAGTAGAGTATCAATATGGATCTCTTTGTCGATTTTTATTGTTTTTTTCTTTCTTTTTTATTAAAAAAATCAAAATTCTAGATCCGCTCTTAGTTATTGCGGATGTTTAGAAACGGAACTGGATGGTGACCATGTGTAAAAGTCATTACGTCATCTTCGAATAAAGTCATTAAGTAGGACACTGACCTTTGACCGGCGAATGTTTGGAAAATCTGCGATGATAACATAATGACGAGGTCCGGTGTATAATCATTTCTGGGGTGACGTCATGCTTCTACAGCAACATTTATCACAACAAGAAGTGACCTGTCGGCACTCTAATCACGGACATACTATTGGTCACTACACCAAGGTAGTGTTTAGTATAATTCACCATCCAATTTTCTTCTATAAAGAGATAACCGTGTGCGAAAGAAAACAATTCTCCGTGTGAAGTCCATTTACTCATATTTTAACATAAGCGTGATCTTATCTAAACACCTGCACATTAATAAATTAATTTGTAAATTTTACATTAATCAAGTCTCGAAAACAGCTTTTATGGAAATTTTTTAATATAAAAATATTCATTCTATTGTTTTATGATATAGAGGGGGGGGGAATTTTTTTGCTTTTTTTCAGTTTCCGGTCGTGCAATCAGGTCAAGTACATCCAACTCGACAAAAATCTACAGAGATTGAACACCTATCTCAAAAAATAAATATTGTAGAGCTTCAAGTTTCTTTGAACAACAACAACAATAGAAAAAAAAATTACTGCTAGATGTGGAAGTTGTGTTACGTGTTTCAAATGATTAAAATCTTTCCGTTTGATTCTTGGTTTCGGCTATTACTTTTGTGTTATATAAAGAAGATTTATATATATATATATATTTTTTTTATTTAATATAAATTTTATAANGAAAAAATCAATTAATTGATTTTAGAACCGAAATATTCTATATAATAGATTCGCTATTGATATGCTAGTTGCGGTTTTTTCGGTTGCCTGGTAACATTACAATATCTTTAAAGTTGAAGTTGATATATGTGACATTGATTTTTCTAATAATACTTTTGTTTAGAATTAAATTGTCGAGAGACGCATATTAATGTATACTTTCTTTTATCTTCTTAAGATAACGGTTTTTAATACATATATCGATTTTATAAAGATAAATTTGTATGTTTGTTAAAGTTTATATATATTTATTAAATCTTTTTCTTTTTTAAATTATTTAATTCAGAAATATTAAATTTATTCTATTGTATGTTTTCATTTTTATCTATTATATACAGTATATTCAATCTTTAATCAGAAATCTCTCGAGGGGGTGATAGGTGCTGAAAAATTCCAGTTTGGTCTGATTTTTATCATGATAATAAATTCATTTTCATGCACTTTGAACTATTGATAATCATATATTTTTTGATCATTTTCGTGACCTGATATATTTTATTTTCTTACGTAATAAGAATAATCTGCACCACTATCATCTCCTCCGATCGGATACTAGATAAGACAATTATATATAATTTTCACTGATATTTTGATGTAGGTGTATATTAGTTAACCAATATCAAGTAACCTGTGTAACAAGTTTTGACAATTATTACTTTTTTTTATTATTTTAATTTTTGTTCTCTCTCTTTCTCTCTTCCCTTTCTCTCTTCTGGCAAAGTTTCATATGGTTCTGCTTTTTATTTATGATTTTAATATATATGTACGTGATACGACTTCGTGTATAACATCCGTTTAATTCTATTTTAACAATTTTTTTGTGTAAGAAATTATAATAAGACATTCTTCATGTAGAAAATTTGTTTATTAATCATTTATTTTTATCTTTTTTCTTTGTTTATTAAATAAAAATTATATATAATTAACGTAAATGATGTTATCAATAAATTCTGAATGATTGGTTCCTTTTTGTTGTATATTTTGATTGATGGTCGTTGTCAGAATATATATTAAGTGAATATTTTCTGTGAAAGTGCTTTAGACAATGAAAATTTTCACGTTTCTCTTCCTAAAATCGAGTCCATTCTTTTAATGATTGATTTTTTTTATTGCCTAATTTTCTTAATAAATAAACAAGTTAGTAATTTATTACTTTTTCGTGTTATAAATATAAAAAATGGCTGAAGTTCGAGTACTTAAGCCCCGAAACAGTTTAAAAATCTGATAGAGAAAATGCAAGATAGTTGAAAAATTCAGCTGACTTATGCAAAATTTTAACAATGCTATTAATCACTTATAGATCTATTAATTTTATTTCTTAAAGTAGCATAACAAATTATTCAAGTTAATAGGATCATTGGATTACACAATTAATCTTTTGTCCCTTCACAACACATTGATTTGAACCCTGACGAGGGTGATTGCCAGTATGTGCAATGAATAGGAAAACATCTGATGGTTTCAATAGGATTAATGGCTCAGAAATACATAAAAAGCAATTTGACTTAATTGAAATCAAAATATTTCTTCTATTTTAATAGATTAAAAAAATAAGGTTAATAATTGAATTTGATTGAGGAGCCATACCAAAATTAATTGAATTGTTTGGAGGAAAGCACGATGAAGATCACTACTAGTCGCCACTGCTTTCAATTACTTTAACATCAATTTTTATAAAGCTTACTAATTAGTTGAGAAATTAATATAACTAAGAGTTAACGGCTCAAAAGTTTTATAAGAAAGCTTTGTTAATATAACAATTATTATAATTATTCGCGATTTAAAAGTGGTAATACCAATTAATCATTCTTCTTCCACTTTAGGATGCATTAATCTGTCAGGTACCGGCTTACAGGCTTTAATAGCACATTTTTATACAGTGCAGAGTACGAAATCTGATATCTGACATCACATAAAAGTTCCGAGGATGTTAAAGTTATTTACTAGTGTTTGCTCATCAATAAAGAGAAGCCAAAATTTAATGTTTCAGTTAACATGCCATACATCATTCATCGACGTTTTCTGTTTTAAGTGTTGTAAAAACTAATTAGGAAGATGGAGAAAGTCATGGGTTCGAGTTTTTTCTCACTCTCTCTCTCTCTTTATTGCCCGTACCACTTTAAGGAATTTCTGTTATAATGAAAGCAAATTGAATATGATTGAACGAAATGGACTATGCAATTAGACTTAAGTAATTGTATTGCGCGCTCTTGTTTATAGTTTAACACTGATTTATACCCAAAAAAATGTGCTTAAAACATTAAAATATGTATGTATATTTGTAATTTGTATTAAAAATGGTCTAAAAATATATTATTATAAATAAAACTAAGTATTGGAGTCATTTTAATAAACAATAATAAAAGAAAGAGAGCTTTTGGTATTCAGGTTATGCAAAGTCATTATTTTTATTGCATTTTTTAAGTTACACCCTTAATTACTGAGCTTTTGTTCGAGATGTTATTTTGTCATTTCTTCAAAACAATAAAATAAAAATACAATTTCTTAACCAAAAGAATTTTCAAACGTTTATATCAAACAAGTTTTAAAGGATTTTCTGTTTTGTCGTTGAAATATTTAATTTAATTTTTAATTAGGAAAAGTATTTTTGAGAGAAAATTTGTATTAGTTCAATTAGGTCATCAGTAAATAATTAAGGAAATATTTAAGCGGTAGAGGTGGCATTCATTTAAATGATAAATTAACAGGGTTTTATAATTTAGAAATTTTGAAAATTATATATGTAGATCTATATATTATTTTAATGTTTTTGGTGATTTTTAATTTTTCTACAAGTTTCTCCGCTATATTTTACATTTTGATTACTTTTATAGTATAAACTGAATTCTTAAAGGTAACGCTACTTATTAATCATTGAGAGAACACACTGTAAATACTAATTTTTAATAAATTAGTAATATATTTTTGTTTAAAAATATATTTTTTTAGTAACATTTTGCGTGACGAATTGCTTTAAATCAAATTCTTTTAGGCCTATTTTTCATTGCTGTGCGAAATTCTAGGCAGGTTTAGCATCGATTCTATAATAGTCGTACATCAGCGTGCCATCTGTGATCGGAGTTAGTAACTTCCTCCCCTTCTCTAATGCGAGCGGACGGATAACAACACCTTATCGCTTTATTTTCCTTCCATAAAAGCTGGATTCGAATCTGTACACGCTCTTTTGACCGTCGCGAAAATAAATAATTTAATCATCGTATTACCATAACATCCTTCAAAATTCAGCAATGGCCTAAGTGTAATAGCAATACACTCCATCAATTTGATGTCAAAAATATATAAACAGAATTACATAAGTAGTCCGAGAGATTTAGAGAACCCTTTTGAGTTTTTACCGCTATTTACGACTTCTATACACTTAAAACTTTTTGACTGCCATCACAATACATAACAAATAAAAACACGAATACATATCATCGTTGATATTCCGCTTTTAGATGGTGTGCACAACATTCCGACAGCAACGTGCCACTCAGGGAAGCGTAGACAATAAATAACCCAGGACAGATTCGCCAGGAGACATCCCTTTACACAACCGTATCTTATAGCTGGCCAATATAAAATCCATTTGTCCATGTGAGCCATATTTCACAGGCGAAACATTACAGGGTGCAGCCTTACAGCTTATTCTATAAATATTCTACTTCTGTATGCTATCTTAGCGTTGTGGATCCAATCTCTTTGCTTCCTTCCTGTCACAATTTAAAGAAGGCATTTCTTAGTCTTGTTCTCGTCACCAATCTATTCCTTTCACTTTTTCCATATGTTTGTCATGATTTAGGCTCCAAAACAAAAAAGAAAATGCCTATGATGTATCGATATTATTAAGGTAATTTTTATATAGAGTTCTGTCACCGCCTTCATCTACTACAATCCAGCAAGATGTAGAACTTATAACTACGTATATATTTTTTCTTGCAGTTAATCTTCTATATATTTTTGCTTGTTTTCTTTCAGAAAGTTTTATTGGGAGCTCAATTAGAGAGCTTGACAGTTGGATCAAAATCATAAACCGAGACGTCCAATGACTGTCTGGTTTTGGGAATGAAGCTAAGTGGATAGTGTAAAGATCACCTCAGGGAACATCAAGTAGGAGGTGTAAATATATATTAGAAACCCATAAATGTCCTTCAAGTAACATGTAAGCAATCTGAGACATTAATAAGAGACACGTCTAACTATATTTCAACTTGGCCTAATTACGTACTGATCCGCTTATATTTTTCATAAATAATAAACTCCCAACCGATTTTCTTTTAATGTTATCATCGTTAAGACGTTATATTGAATGTAAAAGGTCAAACCAAGTCATTTTAACATCGTATTAATTAATTATATCAAACGATAAATTCGAAAAGCAAAGCATTCCTATAAACTTAAATGGTGTAATTAATTGAAAAATAGTAAATATATTCGTGTGACATTTTGCAAGAAAGTAAAATTTGTATTTAATCCCCTTTCGGATGTTGTCGGTATGAATTTCATTTATTTCTAAATCGTGATTTGTCAAAACTTGCCACTTAAATCCGAGAAAATGTTTCTCCATTATCAAAGTTTTCAAAGCGTTACACACTCACCTTATGTAATTTAACCTTTGCTGATATAATCCATACCAACTAATTATATGCCACTCGTTAAGCGATGTCACGTTTCGCATTTCACCAAATAAATTGATCCATTCTTCGTTTAAGATGGAGATGGTTTCACATTTCAAACGAAATATTAACCAACTTTACTAAAATTCCAGAATATTAATTTTGAACTAGACGCTGCTCCCTTCATAAATTGGCGAAAATCAAAATCCCAGATGCTTTTACTACTTTCCCATCTTCCTAAATTTGAGAAATACATAGGTTAAGCTTATAATAATTAAACAAATATAATTTTATAGGTCTATAACCTTCACCTACCAATGCATTGTTCAAATATAAACTAAGGATAGACATAGGCAATGTTCTTTAAGCTGTTGCTATATTTATATATATTGTAGATCTATAAATTGCTCATGATATTATTGATCAGCGACGTTTTAAAAATAAAATTTTCTAACTTTATTTTCTATACTTCTTTGCCTTTCGACAATTTGAAGAAGTTGCAACATAGTCGGAATTTTAAGCGAAATTTTATCTCTTTTCTATCTAAGACGGGATCACTTTAGCATGAAGATTCAAAACGATTTTGTTTAATGTTAAAAAAAATCAATTTAGTTATCAAACATAGAGAACTAAATACTTTTTAAACAAACTATAAAAATATACTTTCTGAAAAATCGAATTCTAGTTTGAAATTTAATATTTTGAGACGTACGAAGCGTCGTTTTTAGGCAAGGAATGACGCCCAATAGGGAAATATGCCCAAAATCTGAATAATTATATGATGATAGAGGCATCGAGAAACTTTCCTTCCAGCACGATAAAAGAATTTTTGAAATCAAATAATAAAAATAATTTATCTACTAATGGAAAGTTTTGAGCATCTGTCTCCAGACTGACTTTACTAATTATATCCAAGATTTATCGAAATTTCTTGATTTGATTAGTTAAGTACAGCTTATACGTTCAAAGATTTGTCAAATTACTGTTTAGATATATTAACTAATCAGTTAATTACGTTATTTATCCATAAAAGTTTTGTTAACCGAGGTATTCCTTTTAAAAATGTTACAAGATACTGTCAATACTAACTGAAAAATCTAATACCAATATTCTTAAAATATAATATTTTTTGAAATATTCAAAAAAGGCAATGTATATGAATAAGTTTATCTGCTGCAGGACTTCATCCTGTTTTCTTTTCAGATGGTTATTGGATTTTAGGCTATTCTGTCTGTGGCTAGCTTTACTGATCATAGAAACGGAGATGCAAAATACTTGAAAATGGAATAATTTTTCTCCATTCGTTTAAATGTTTACTTCTTATCATAACAATAAAATATTTTCTTTATGAAAATCTCCCTGGTTATTTTTACGAAATAAAATGTTTATGGTATTTTTTTCCCTTGATATATTTTGTTCAAGATTTATTAAAGTTGAAATTAATGTTTGAATAAAGTTTTTATATTATATTATCGTCGCATAAACTTATAAAATAAGGGCATATTTAGTATATAAAATAAAATTGTTAATCGCTGTAGCAACGGGTAATAAAACTTTTCTTCGAGAATTCCTAGCGAAATTTTAATGCTGTAATTTCATTTAAAAATTACAATTTATGAACTCCACATTTTAGAATATAAACAGCTAACAATAAAAAAATATGGATCGATAATTCTAAAATATTTTAAACTTATTTTTTACGATATAATATAAAAATTTTTAAGAGAAAACTACTTTCAACTTTAACAAAATTTAATTTTGCAGTTCATTAACTAATGTCAGATATTAATTAATCTTATAAAACCCACAAAAATTTTAATTTAGTCTCTCTAATAACCGACTAAAATTTATCAATATTCTTTACCCGCTTATTTCTTTTTAAAACAATTTTATACATAACTATATATATACATATATATATTCTATCGTTTCTCATTCTTTCTATACCTTAAAAGTAAAAAAAAAAGAGAAAAATTTAAGGCAAATATAAAACTATCGTTTCAATGTTGAAATTTTGATCCAATTCTTTTTAAAATTGCATGGAAATGTTCCCTTTGGGTGACATAAGAATGCGAATGGACAAATCTCAACAAAAAAATATCACTCAAACGACAACAGAATACTCGAACTAAAAAGCAATTTCCCTTCCAAAATTACTAACTTAATATATCTTGTAAGCAAACTAATTAATTTCTAGAATAAAATTTTCATAATTATTAATATAGAATAATCTGTAAAATAACCCTATCCAAACACACTTCTACTCCATAACAAAACTCAATCCGTCATAACTTAAACTTATAATAATAATAAAATTATATTGATAAATAATAGTAAAAAAAAAATAAATAAAATAAAATAAATTATTGTCTTTTAATTTTCTTAGCAATTCATATTGTGTGTTTAAAACAGTGCCATAAATATATTCTGACAGGTTCGTTACGTTATTTAAGTACATTGGACTATGAACAGCTGGTCAGAGTTCGTTTATGTTCTGTAAGGTATAAAAAAAAATGGAGTAGAGAAAAGGAGTCTCCAATTAAAACTGATGCTTTACTAGGCTGTAATTGGCAGGTGTAATTGATACCATCTTCTCCAAAGAGTCAATTAAGTTCCCCAATTATAGCGAACATCGACGCTTTACTCAAACTCTCAAATGATGCGTTGATGATTATTAACGTAGCTTATGCTTGTTCATTTAATTGCAAACTATACGAAAAACACAGGCCAGTTATACAGTTAAAGAATATCGTAAAACTTTACGTGAAATATTACTTTCGTACCTATAATAAATTATCATCATATACCTGCTAACGTTTTTAATAGTTTCCAGCTATAAACTTTGTAATAAATTTCTCTACTTTAATGATAAATACTGTTCCTATTTATAATTTTTCTTCTTTATAATTCCTTAAAAAAATTACTTTAATCTTTTATAACTTATTTAAGAATTTAAATTTATTATTATAATTATATATTTTTTTTTTATATTCGAATTTTTTCGAATTAATTAATTTTAAAAAAATAATTAAAAGAGTGTCTTAAATATATTATGCATATTTTAAAAAAAATAAAGGATTAAACATATTAATATTATTCAATTTTTTTTTTTAGTCGAAAATAAAAGAAGAAAAGAGCGCTACTTATTGTTAGATTTCGAACTGTAAATAAGTCGATTTTGTCGCCACATCCAACATGGTCTGGTTGCCATGGCTACCAATTACCTGGACTCACTCGGCACCTAGTCCAACGAAATTGGATTTCAGCGTTTTGTCGTATAAAGAATATAATAACAGTGGTAATAGACTTTGTTGGAAACTATTGCTTTAAAAATTGAACGTCGGGTCAATAGTTGGTATTACCAATGTTCAAGTAGCTTAATTCGCGATTGTCCTACACCTGGACTATGAAGTTTAGTTCTTGCACACCTTTTTCCCTTTCTAAAAATTCATTTTTCTCCCTCTCTCTCTCTGATTTAAAAATTCAAAATAATGTAAGAAGTCAAGAAAAATGGGAAAATTTATGAAAATATTTTTCTTATTATGTTTTATTTTGTTCATTTTATAGAAATAAAGTTTGTGTCGGTTCCGTCAGACAATTAAATTTACTGATTTCGATAGTAAATGCCAGTCAAACAACAATAAATTTTGTTCATTTTTAACAATATATAATATATAAAACTAATAAAAATAAATTAGAAAATTTATTAATTTTGAAATATGTTTATAACTTTATTTTCTTCCAGGGTAAAAAACAAATTGCAAAAATTGAATTGAAAAGTAATTATATTCCTCAAATATTAAACTATTTTTTAAAATTCATATACGTTAATAATAATTTTAATTTAAATATCTAATTACTGCATAAATTATAATAATGCGATAAGATGAAAATGGAAGAGAAGTCGGTTGCAGAGAGGAAAAACAAGCAGAAATTTCAGTTGATCTTTCTGACTTTAATTTCCATTTCTGTCTAAATAGGGAGCCTAAGAGCAAAATTTATTGTCCAAAGACCGAGGAGGAAATGAAGTGTAACCACAAAGTAGGCAACGTCAATATATTTATCAGCCAAGTACATTTTCGTGTAGGACAAGCGGTTGACAGGAGAAATTGTTAAGTAAACCTATCTTTGGAACAGCAGGAACAAATCTAATGGCGTCCATATTGACTCTAGGTTCTGTCGCCATTCTGTATACACCAAACTATCTATCTATCAGGAAATTATCAAGAATACGACGTTGTAAAGTTTCATGACGTTGCAGAATATAAAAGTGTTCATTGTGTTTGCTATGCTAACGTCATGCTTGTGATTAATAATAATACCCAACAGTCTAGTTATTTACGTTTCTAAATAAATGACGTCGAACGTATTTTACAGAATATTTCTTCTTCTTCTTCTCCTTCTTTTTTAATATATAACATATAATAATCTCTAAAAATGTCGCATAATAGTCGCATTATTCGAGGTCGAAAAATATCATTCGGTTCACTTTTCAAACATACGTTTAATGAGAAATATTCGGATATGTATTATTAAATCNGTATAAAAATTTATATTTTGTATTCGTGGCAGATCTCGGATAGATTGATAGATGATTGGGAGTGTTTACGGAAAAATTTTTAACATGAATTCTCTTGTTCTTTAAATGCTTGTAACTTGTATACTCATTGGCATATGTATAATGCTATCTTTTCCTATAAAAATTTCGAATCTTTACTAGGGAAAAAAAGTACAATATTATGTTTTGCAACAGCTTTAGATTCTTGCAATGTTGTGGTAAAATATAATCCTTTTGTTGATTCTTTACAGCGAAAACTGTCTGCAAAATCCTACAAAATCGATGCAGTTCTTGTTCTGTCTGTCACATTGCTTCAGAAATATTTCAGCATTTTTTTTTTCTTTTTATCTTTCGATTTTTCTGTTTAGCTAACGAACATTCTTTTAGTTCCAACGCGAGAAGAAGACAATCGAAATCAATTGTTTTCCAGAAAATTTTTAATCAGTTAGAACAATTCACATTCTAACAATGTTAAAAATAGCAAATTCAATGTACTGTACATAAAACCATAAATATCATGTATTTACATCACTTTACGTACAAAAAAAACCCGAAAATTTCATCTCTTTAAACGCTATTTCTCTTCGTTAATTTATATTTAAATCAAAATTTATAAATTAAAAAAAAAGTTAATATTTTACGCTTCATATCGATAAATTAATAAACATACTCTTATTTTTATATAAATAATTAAAAATTTTATTCAGAAGGCATTGACACATTTACGGCATATTAAACCCATAAACTTAAGAGCCATTTACAGGAAATTAGTGAATTTATAAACGCTCTAATAAATAAATAAATAATTTAAAAAATAAAGATTTTAATCACAAGTTTTAAATTCGAATTAACTGAATCGCTGATCTAATTTTTCTATTTATTTTTTAAAATAAGTCAACGTTTAATTAAATTGCGAGCAAACGAGTGTATAATAAGAAAGAAAGAATGAAAAAAAAACTTGTCAAATATGAATAAACAAAATTTAATTTACGATTTTTTTTATTATTAATTTATTTATCAACATTTAATTTACAACTTTCTCTTTGCTTCAGAGCTTAATATTATTAAAGAATTAATTGATAATAAGTCAGAGATAATCTTTTAACGATCCAATATTGCAAGATTAAACTTTTTGTTACGCTCTAATAAATTAAAATAATAATAATAAAAAGGTTTATAGTAGCTGATACAAGTTTTATAAATACTGTACTTCCCCTTCTTTCTTTATTTCATATATATATATATATTTTTNAATATATAACTGCACTATTTTGAGAGTTTGAAAGTCACACGATTTGGTGATAACAATGTCATTTATAATGAAAAATCATACGTTTAGCCATTCACAAATATCGAAGGGTTATCAATTTAATATTTGCGAGTATTCAATGGCGCTTTAAGACAGTGGCGCTATTTCGGAGAACGCTATATCGGGAGCGAATCTAGAATGATCAACTACCGCCAAGATTATTTTTATTGCTAACAGGCGCTTCATTATTTCTTTAAAACAACATTTTTATATTGTTTATCTAATTTATTTTAAGTAATTTTTAAAACAATAAAACTTTTATTTCATTACAAGAATTAAAAATCAACCTCGTAAGATATGGAACATGCTTCAGGTTTGACTTGTATACATAAATTATAATTATTGAATATCTCAAAAGATCTTTTATATACTGTATTATATATATTCAATAATTTGTAATTATTTTAAATTTACAGCATCAAACTCCAGGAGCATATTTTACGGGAGAGTGATGTTTGATTCTTGTAATGAAATACAAATTTTATTGTTTTAAAATTACTTAAATTAAGTTACATAAAGTATATTTTTTTTCAATTGGTAACATTTATAAAGCGTTATATTAATCTATGTTTCATCTTGTTCTATTGTTGAGCATTTCTATTTTCATCGATAGACCAGATTTAGTATCAAGTTTCCTTACAAACAGCATTTCTTAATAGAAAGTTGATCTTTCTTTTCCTTTTTCTCTTTTCTTTTCCTTTTTTTTCCCGTTTAGTAAGGATTATTTTCAAAAATTGATAACATGTAATCTAGTTTTAAATTCTTCTATATTACCCACTACTGTTTTTCCTTTATATATATATATATTTATATACAAAATTCAGTATTTTCTATGTATTTTTATTTCTGTTTGTGGACAGTGTTCTAGATTTTCTGCTAAATTAAATCAACTCGGTCTGACCTCAAACGCATTCTATCCGATACAATCAACCAATTGTACTCTCAGTATAAATAGAAGGCTTCACTTATATAAAGGTCATAAAGTTAAGCCATAAAGGCAACTACTATTAAATTAAATTTCTATCGTTATTTTTAAACAATAAAGATTATATGTGTTTCTTTAATTTATTTTATTAGTACGCTGCTGTTTCTATTTAATTTGATTATAAATATAATAATTAAATGAAGAATTGTCAGTGTTATAAGCATGTTTTAGTGAGTTCAATTTGTTAAAATTATAAAATAATTGATTACGAATTTAATATTAATGTTTATAAACTTAATTTTTATTGTATTTGTATAGTAATTTGGAGGCAAAATTATAATAGAAGAGAGCTTGTGACGAAGTTTCCTATTGACGAACGTGACGAGTCATTTAAACTTTATATTCATGGATGAATTTTCTGTACTTTTCTGTATATTTTTGTATATTTACGTTGTATAATATAATGAAACATCGATCGTAAAGTTTAACAATTTTATAAAGTTTTATAATGCAGGCACAAAATATAAATTGGATCAGCAGAAACGTTCATTTTTAAGGCATGAAAATGAAAATTACTTTATAAAATGCATTCGTATATATCTTTTTATTTGTTTTACACATAAAATTACAAAGACCATGCTTAATTTTCTTTAAAAAAATCGGTAAAATGAATGTATACTGTTTATTTACCTAACAATTTACATACAGAATTTTAAAATATTGAATATAGATACAAATAAATTTGTTATTTTTTTAGTAAAAAATCCAATTGCTTTGTTAGATTTATCTAAGAAATTACCGAAGAGAATTTTTTTTTTCGTCTATTGACACTGTTGTACACAAAGTTTGTTTAGGGTTTAGGTTAATTGACAAAACATGTCCAGCAACGGCTGAGATCTGGGCATGTGCAGAGGAGAATCCTCGTAGGCTATCGCATGAGTCATACCGAAACGAAGGATAAATGGAGTAGAATAAGACAAAAGTAATTAAACTTATCGAGGGATTACAATCATGACTCTTCGCTTCTTCGATACTTTAATATGACATAAAGATAAAACTGGAAGAAAATCGCTTTGGGGGATAATATCGAGCTAAAACACTAACATTACTCTTTTAGATGGGTTGATTTTCCACAGAAATCATCAGATAACAATCTCTATATTATGCCACATATATGAAGATAGAGTCCAATTGGATTATATACCTCATCTACGACAAACGATGGCGAAATAATAAAATAACATTGAATTATCTACTCTTTAATGAGATTTCTGTTGCCAGTTTGATCGATCAGAGTATCGATTCACAGGGGGAAAAAGAAGAGAAAAAAGAAAGAAAGAAAGAAAAAACTGTTATTGAAAAGGACAAGACATATTGAAGAAACAACACTTGGCTGATTTCTTTGTTTAGTTTCGATCCCACTCACACAAGAGTATCCAATTTTTATATAAATAAAACAATGAAGATGGCAACAGAAATTTATAGCTGTAGCTAGAATTTCGATTGTTCATAATTTCAATTTAGATATCAACAGTTGGCTTCTAAAAGACGATCGGAATCCCAGTTTTGGGATAATAAATCAACTAAAGCATCTGCCATCAACAGATTGGAGTATGAAAACGTTACATACAGGTATTATTAACGGAATAATCTTTAGAAAATGAAATTGGGTGCATATAATAATTTATTACACCTCCAAGATGGAAACATTTATTAATTTTGAAGTTTAAAATTAAAAAGAAAAGCGGCCGAAAATATTCTTAAGTTGCTCGTTTCTCAGATACGTATCGCCAGTTACGTTTAGAACTTTGTTATAATATTAATAAAATATGTCTAGATTATCAGTTTAATGTCAGAAAGGATTTAAATTTTAATTTCTTTTATTTTTTTTATTATTTTTAAAATTACCTCGAGCGAGTGAAATTTATTTTCTTGCTAAAATAGTTTTTCTTTCAACGCTCTTAATACTTTCCCACGTGACAATAATCTTCTCAGAGTCTGGTTCTTTTAAGTAGAAGCTACTTGGCACTCGAAATGAAAAACATGCAGAGGAATTTAATGCGTAGGATTTAATAAAATTCACAAGTTTTACAAGTAGCATTAACGTAACACTTAATTTAAGATTAATTTTCCTATTTGATATTTATCTCGGTTAAGAAAGTAATATGTCTGAATCATGTTTTGAATGCCACACCTGATTGTCGACCTGTCATGCTTACTCCATCATTCGATTAAACACTCCCATACAATATGATGAATTATAATGGAAGAGAAAAAAAAGAAGGAATTATTCACGTAACTCATCGGTTACGAACTAGTTTTTGAAATGATAAATATATTTAAATAGACTAGTTCAAACTTTGTGTAAGAGTGTACTAAATCAATATCGTTAGAATGCTTTGTTAACCAATCCATACTAAAAATCAATATTTCATCGCTGTTAAATATTAAATAATCTAGCCATGATTATCTATAAACAAAGACTTAGGAGCTTATAAATGTTTCAAACGAAAGAGTAAGAGTAAAGACTAAGGTTTGAAGCAAGCTTACCAGAAGATTTGAGACAGATATATTGAAAGATATAGTCTAAGGCCATAATGTTTGAAGAAAACGGACACAAAGTATAAAATGCGTAGAAAGACGTTGACACACCGAAGATGTAAGATCGTTGTCTGTAAGTTATGCCCAAAAAGAAGAAGATATATCAAAGATATTGGACCGTAAATGTTGAGAAAGAATAGATAAGTTTATATAAAGGGACATAAATGCCCAACGATAAGCAGGCTCAAGAGTACAAATAAGGAATCAGGCATACTAAAGATATACTGAGCTTTACTACGAATGCTTAAATGGGATCAGATATATGAAAAGACATCAGAAAACCATGCCTGGTATATTTTAATATATCTTATTTAGAGAAGAATAGTATCAGAAAAATATGCTTTAAAATGGAGACAAAAAAGAATGCAAGTGTAGAAATCAGTTATAGCAATGGTTATAAATGTTGAAATGGTATCAAATATATTGAAATGTTTTCAAAAATATTGTATTAAAGACAGGTAAGGTTGCTCGGTTGGATGTAAGACTTCAAAGCTTGTGAAAGATCAGATTATAAATGAAAAATTCAATATTAAATTAAGAAATATAAATAAATATGGATGATATCACAAAAATAAAGCCTTTGAAAATTAAGAAATCAAAGAAATTAAGGCTGTAAATGTTTACTAAAGACAATGAATGCCTAGAAAGATCACTTCCTTACCAAAACCAGTACTATCGACTCTTAGAAAGAGGACAGACATACAAAAAGATGCGCCGATATTTAGAAGGAAACAGCGATTAGACAAGGACTTATACTAAGGCTGAATGTAAAGAATAAAAAAAAGAGGTTCTTTATTGCTGAGTCTGCCCTTTAAATTCAAGGATTGTAGATGCAGCTGCATCTGTTGAATAATAGGATGATACGCTCCATTTTATCAAAGCTATATTAAATCAAAAAACAAAAAAATAAAAGAGATCACAAAAGAAGATTTGGAAGAAACGTTTATAGCAAAAGTGAAAGCTTTTCGTTTTTTCGACGATTGAAAAGATTCAAGATTGTATTGCCTGGTGTAAGAAATGTGCGAGACACATGAAATTTCAGCGTGAGTAGAAAGAGATGATGCTATATGTTGATGTTGGTTGATGATGACTAGTTGAGTTTATTACTTAGTTTTTTTCTCCCTCCCCTTGCCTAAAGCAGTGATCAAAGCAGATGAGCGTGGTAATTAGGAAGAGGAAAAATTGACACTTGAGCAATTTAACTTTATTCATTATGGTTTATGCGGTTAGGATAGATAATAACGACAACATTTTTGAATTGCCATGTCTTTTCTTTACTGGATACGCCGTAATCAGTGAGTTTGACGTTTATTTACGCTAATATATAACATAATCCGCGCAAAAAAAAATTAAATAGATAAGTAAACGTTTAAGTTAAATTACAATTACTTTTTAAAATAAAAAAAAATGAATAATTTATCTAGAAGTGTATCTGCTCGTTATGGCAACTTAAAATTATTATAATTAAAAATTAAGTCGTAAAAAGTGTTATAGGTATTATTTTTACAAGTGGTTTGAATATATATTTTTTTATATAAAATGTACTAGTGTCACGTGATACAGCTGCAGGCGTGAAAACCGCCCAGCCTGACGAATCACTGTTATGACGAGTTCCGGTCCAACGCTACTGATTTGCGTCAGTCACGTGAGTGATCTTTCGTGTCACAGACTCCAGCTAAAGGAAAAGAGAGAGAGAGAAAGAGAGGGGAAAAAATCAAACGGAACATTATGAGAATTTTTAAAAAGTTCGACACGGAAAAACTGATAAAAAATAACAAATTTTCACTTTCTATTTCACGCTAAGAAATATAAAAAAACAACAAAATTTTCAAAAATCCGAGGATTATATAATATATATACATTTAATATAATTTTCAGGACATATTTATCATCGAGGGATGTTGCCCTTTATAGTGTATAGAGAATGCAAGAGTTATAACAAAGGTTCCTCTGCCCTTTGAAATCGCTTTGTTTGCAATCTTGCAAAACCGGCTTACGACGAAAACCACTTTTCTTTAAAATAAGATTGACTTTTTTTTTAAAGAAAAAAAGTCTGGCGTCAAACCTTAAACATCAAAAATTCTAACATTCTTCAGTGATGAATATAAAAGTCGAGACGATCGTGTGACATCTCCGAGCTCGAAAGAAGAAAAAATAAAATGTTTTTTCTCTATGATCAAATGAAAGCATCAGATTGTCACGTCAATCAAACGTTTATCGATCTATAATATTTGATAAAAAATAAATAAATCGATAAAGAGTATCTGATCAAAAGAATAAAGAAAAAAATAAAAGGAACGATGTTAAAGGTTCTGTAATTTCCTCAACTTATCTGTTAACACCTACACAACGAACAAATAAGACCAACCCAAATATTGACAGCTCCCTCTTATCAAACAGGTTTTCTTATATGAGTCATCGCTCCTTAAGACCTTCAAAATATATACTTTCCGCTTGCAATGTTGACATTTTACACTTACAAGGTTAAAATTCAGTTTCCATTCACCATTTTCGTCAAAAGTTATTAAATATTCAAATTAGAAATTCGGTCGGTGTGACGAATCTTCTCTATCCACCATCGAAGTAATCGATACGAAGTCGAGGTAAAAATTTCTCGTGTTTATTTAACCCGATGGTTACCCAATGTAAAATAACAATCAAAAATTTAATTAAAGATTCGTAACTAAAAATATTCTTTTAAATAAAGAAGAATATAGCGCAACGACATAATAACTGTGATCGACTTCTGCTGATTGTAACAAAAGGATGGCTCCTTTATTCTTCAAGGTGTGAGAGATACAACATTGTTTTTTCATCTACGTTCTATTAGTTGCTTCTTAATAGAATGGTAGCTTGACAATGAGTCCTTAACAAAATCCTATCAGGCCTTATCTGGATAATTTAAATCCCTGGTGATAAGGCCTTTCAGGCCGCATTAACGCACGATCATATCCGTAAATATTAAATATCCATAATTAATATTTATTAAAAATATCATTTTTTTTCAATAACTTTTAAAGAAATTAGACCGTGGAACCTGAAAAGTGCTTAACACTGCCTAAGGCCTTGAAGGATTTAATTTTTTCAGATAATTCAAGCTTCTGACAACTAAATTTAAAAACATGGACCTATTAGATTATTTTTGATATCCGTGTTTCGAAATTGATTCTTAAATATTTGATAATTCCATTTAAAATTTAATACAAGCTATGTTAATTTGTATAGCTTCTAATTACTAATTTAGATCCTAATCAGAATTTCCATTAGTTTCAATCCGTAAATCTTACAAATCTATCCAGAAACTTAAAGAATCCTAAATTCTAATAGTTAAGTTCTAATCAGAAGCTTAATTAGATTCTAACTAGACTTCTGATAATTGGATCTTAATTAGAAGACTAACCATTAAAGTTCTACTTAACTCGGTCCTAATCAGAAGCTCCATTACGCATTGTCAAAATGAGGAAAAACTCTTTATTTATATTTACTATAAATAAATATTTATAGTAAATATATTTAAATATTTACTAATTGCAATTTTTTTTAATTAATTTTTTCATGATATAACTTCAACTTTCCGAAGGCAGTTAACACGAAAAACTATCACTAGAGAAAATTATACACCGGTTTCGTAACACTTTAATCAACGTAAAAGTCTAGTTATATAAGAGAAAATATAAACATCAAGCTCCATGGTATCCTTGATCACTGTACAGGTTAAAACTGTTGCAACAAGAGTAACATTTACAATAATGAAACCGTTAACACGGCTCAATCCAGAAAAGAATCTATTTTACCAATATAATAATTACAAAAGTTGGTGTAACGAGAGACAAACATTTAATAATTTAAAAGTTGTGGTTTGAGCGAAAAAAACACCAGAAACAATAATGGTTTAAGTTTGTAAACCACAAATTACTGTATAGGTTTGGTTACAGTAAGCCTACAAGACCACTATTAGTAACAGTGTGAATCACTGGTCCCCCTTTTTTTTCTTTAGAGAAAATATAAATTTATGACATTATCGATTTTCATTCCCACTACATTAAAAGGATTGCCTCTTACGCGTTTCAAATTGTATCGATCTTAAAAAATATGGATTTAATTATATCCAGATAAAAGAGCATGCTGAGCTTTTATAAGACGCGTTCCCTCATTTAATAAAGAGGAAATGGCTCTTTTCTTACTTTCATATTACTAAGGTTTAACTAGGCCCGTTAAGTGCTTTTATCTCTCTCTCTCTTCTTGCCTTAGGAAAGAGAAATTTAAGTGTGTTCTCAGCAGAAATGCATCTTAAGAACTCTTTTATCTTTTATTAAATGTTAAACTCATATAGTCCACAAAGTTTGCATCACGTTTTTTTTTTTTTAAATTTTATGTTATCCAAAAACTATCTTTTTTATGGAATCTTTCTAATCTTATCAATAACAAATCTAAAAGTTTGATATTATTACCAATATAATACTTAGTGATTTTAATATAAATCCTCCTCTTATCGAAACCTTAAAAGTATGCGTAATTGGCTTAAAACCTCAATATTTTGCTTGTCGGTTGGATTTGTTTATCTTACTTTTGACATAAAGTGAATCGAGTTCTGTTTTTTTTTTTAAATATATGTTAAAAAATAGTTAATGCAGAAAATAACTTTATTTCTTTCGAATATCTCTCTAGAAATAAAAAAAATCGAATTTTTCTTGAATGTTTTCATATAGATCCTGCACTTATCGGAAGATATTGAAAACTCTGACGATAAATAAAATCTTTTCTATCGAATATGTAGAGTATTTCTTGGTATGAAAACACAAAATTGAAAAAAATATTTATATATACATACACAAAAAAAGTCGAAATTCAATTTTTATTTCGCATGTATTTTATTTATTTATTATTATTATTATTTTTGATTGATGATGCCAAAATATATCGATGGTTCACGTAGAAATTTCGATTGATTTCTTTCCGGAGAATTTTGTTATCACCTCATCATCGTTGTTGTCTTCGATTTGATCTACTTTATAAGTCTGTTGAAGAGCTAGATAGGTAGCTTTTGCAAAATTTCCAAGTGTAGTAGTGGTACCTCTAACAGAAGTGTAGCAGTCTTCCACTCCAGCTAACGTCAGAAGTTTTTTTGGTACGGGAGCCGCTACGATACCCGTACCTCTGGGAGCTGGAATTAAAGTCACGAGAACACTTCCACATTTACCACTAACTTTACAAGATACGGTATGAGGTTTGCCTTGTTTCTTAGCCCAGTAACCGAGCCTCACAGGGATGAGAGATAATTTAGCCAAGATAATAGCCCCTCTTATGGCCGATGCTACTTCTTTAGAGCACTTAACTCCCAGTCCGAGATAGTGATTACAGTCACCAATTGCCACAAATGCTTTGAATCTCGTTCGAACGCCATCGACGGTTTGTTTCTGAATCGGTACGATCTTCAAAACTTCTTCTTTCAAAACTAGTCCCAAGAAGTAATCAACGATTTCTACTTCCTTAATAGGAAGCGAAAATAAAAATATATCTTGTAATTGTTTAATCTTCCCATCTTTAACGAGTCGACCTAGTTTCGTTATGGGAATCCATTCGCCTTTGCCATTTTTCTCGCGCTTCCCTAGTACCCGTTCTTCTCTCCATTCGTTACATCCAAAACCGCCTCGAAAACCCCGCCTGGCATTAAATTCATCCATTTTTTTAATTCTATAAAGAAGAATAGGGGGAAAAACGGTTAAAATTTTGCCATCTTTGTAGCAACAAGTAAGAAATAAGAATAAAATAAAAATAGTAAAGTTGTCTGGTGTGTGTTAAACAAAACTGAAAAAAGCACTATCGATAATGGAAAGTTAATAAAAGGGTTTAGTCAGGACGGTGACCTCACGAGAAGTCGTGGCCAATTCGTTAGAAAGGTGTCAATAGTTGACATGTTACCACCACATAAGTCTATCATTACCGAAGCTGTATTCATTGCATTTGATCGATTCAGTTAATCAACTTTGTTCGTGTAAGATGGTACTACAAGAGGTGCTGACCTTTGGTGGAAAAAGTCGATATTCTCGATTTAGACGGACATCTAGGAAAAATAACGGCCTTTTTTCTAGTTTAGGTCGTAGAACTAAGAAGAGAAACTCGGTAGTATCAACCCATTGTGGTGCATTACTCGTACACATAATATAATCTGTAATGGATAGTATATAATTTATGGCAATATATAGAGCATAACACGGTATGTGGTATGTCATAATGGAATGGATATCCAGCTGATTAGAAGCGAGGGAGAGGCTTTCGTTCTATTCCATGCGGGTAGTGAAGTTTTAAATCAATATGACGTGTCTACAATGGATAGAAATAGCATGAAAAATATATTCCCGTCTGACATTACTTTTCGTCATTAATGCCATTAGTTAATAAATTTTGTAAGTTATTAGAAATTAATGCAATTAACAATTAAAGATATAATAAATTTTTAGCTGTAAAAGACATAATAATCAATAAAGCTGGAAATAAATGACCGAGAAAAATCCATTACAATCTAAACTTATTAATCTAGTAATTTAATTTATGTTTTATAAATAATCCAAAGCGGAATTAATTTTTAATATAAAAATGTTCCGAAGGAATTCCTACCTTACAGTTTAGTTTTAGAAGCGTTCGATTTTTCCACAATGAATAAGAATGAATTCAAAAATCATTAATCTCGTGTTGGAAATTTTCAAGAATTTTTAATAAAGTAATTAAGATTTCATTTAAATTTTATAAAATTTTTAACAGAAATATCTGAATTATTATTCTTTTTTAAATTATCATTTCCTACAATGTCATTTTCTAGTTACAGGGATAAACAACAAAAAACTCTGTCACTATCATATATTTTGGACATGATCTCAGGATAAATTTCAATGTGTAAAATTCAATTTTAATTTTTAAAAATGCACAGTTTAATTTATACATGTGTGCAGAGTTTGTCTCCTTTGTTGGGTTTTTTTCCTCCCTTCCAATATAGGAATAAGCCCCTATGTTATTGTTGAATTAGAATGAGATTTTTTGTCTCTTTTTAAATTTAAAATCTTCAGATCTATACAGAATTCTATCCCTAACATTTTATTCTTATTCTATTGTCTCACAACTTTATTTTTTTAATAAATGGATCGGAATATCCTGAAAACTACTTAAGAAAAATTCGTAAAAATTATAGTTATTATAGATAAAAACAGGCTATTTTTAATAATTATATAAATATTATTGAAGAGAATATTAAAAATAATTTAGAATTGTTTCACTGAAAGTAAGTAAGAAAATGCGAATTATGAGCTTTATAATTTCTAAAATTAAATATATTTTCAATACAAATTACACATAAAATAAATATAATTTATTTTAGATTATAAACTTTAAAAAAATTATTTAAAATATTTTAAAATAAATTTTAGTATAATAATTTTCTATTTTTTAAGACTTGCGACTTGAACTATCAACCAGAAAATCTCATTATATATTTTTTATTTTTCATTAAGATAAGGTCTTTAAATTAATAACAACAGTTTAATTAATATTTTATAGATAAATAAAATTTTTAAAAAATGTTTTAAAAATGAAATTTTATTATTTAACCTACGCTAAAGATAGTTTTTTTTTTCTATAATATAAACTTTAGTTTTAAATGAATTTTTCCAATTTTTAACAAGTTAAAAAAGAAATAAAATAAAATATCTAAAACTGGAATTATTTTATTTTTGTTCTTAAAATTCTAATCAATATATTATTTTTTTTTTTTAACATAAAATTTATAAAAATATACTTTAAAAACGAAATTTATATATAATTCTCTTTATGGAGGTGTAATAATCTCAATTTAACTTTATATACTTTAAACATGCGCACCCTAAAACTGTTATATTATTTAAATTTTCATTTAAAAAATTAATTTTAAAAAGTATTCATGAGTTTATTTAAAAGTATAATTTTGTATCCACTTAAAAATTGATGTTATTAACATAAAAAAAAACCCTCTTTAAATATATAAAAATTCTCAACTTTTACAAATTTTATAGATAACCTTGATAAAGAAACAGGAATTAATCAATAAAAACTTTGTATTTTTATAGTTAACTTCAGTCACAGTATTCTCTTATATTATAAAAATAGGCATTGATGTGCACAACAGCTCCGTCTTTTTTTTTTTTTTTTTTTTTAATCCTCTAAGTATGTATTTTGAATATGCGTGGTATAGAATGTGATTCAGGCTGTATTTTCTATGGGCGATTTTAAGAGGAAAAAGAAGAAAAAAAGAAGCTGCGTGAAGAAGAATGTTTTGCTGTTTCTAAGCCGGACAGCAATCTCTAAATCGGCTTCTATTGTTCCACTGAGGAAATACCGTTGGATGACTGTATCTCTCATGTCAGGTTTATTCAAGTCTACTGAGTGCAACGGATTGTTCCACAGAAACAAAGTTCGATACCCAGATGCGTTCTAGCGTTACTCCATCCAGATAAAACGGATAAATATATATATGTACAGTACAGTACAGTACTTATACATACATACATATATACATATCGAATTACAAGAATAACTAGTAAAAAATTTATTACGCCATTTATAAAAATACTTCACACTTCATAAGATTGATTCATAAAATTAAATAATGTGTAAACGTTTGTTAATGTGTCGGGAATGCAGTTATATATATACATTTTTTATTTTTTTCGTTTCAATAACCTGTAAAGAACTATAAAGTCTTTAAAGGCGTAGGATGCGGTATTTATTAAGTAGGCTGGATGGCGTCAGAACACGAAAAAGTCTCCAGGCATTATCACATATCTGATGTAAAGAGTCACGATGATGTCTGTGTAAATCCACCCTCGTCTAGGTTTGTAATTTTAACCGCATAATGGACGTCACTACCTATCATGTTCCTTAAAAAAAAAAAAAAAAATAGTAGGTAGTAAGGAGAAGAGATTGGTTGCAGATGCAGAAAAAGATCATTTTTATGTTAAATCTTTCCTTTTTAATGTACTTAATTCTAAACGTTTCGTAGTTGTAAGAAATGAATTTACAAGAAAAACTTATGATGAATTACACTGTTTCTTGTTTCATCAGTAATAAAAATGTGTAAGATTATAAATTATAATCAGGTAAATTGGATAATAAGTCGTAGATTGTGACATCCGGTAATTACTGATAAAGAATAATGTACAAATGTAGATCATGTTACCACAGAGAGTAATAAATAATAATTAGATAGTAAAATGAGTTCAAGAATAAGATTTTTACATAAATTTCCGAGACAGAAAAACTTATTCGATAATAAGAATTTGTTTATGATCTTTTTTTTTTTTGTTATTTTTAACTTAATGTCTATAATCATTACTACATCTGCATTTTATCAATTTAACTCTGTATTTTATTTTATTTTTTTTTCTTCTTCCTTACTTTTACGAAATTTCGATTCGAATCACGACTTTGTACATAGACTAATACCGAAATTGTTTTAACAAATTCAATATTCGGTCTCCAGTTAGCATCTTGATAAACATACAAATGCTATTTTTCGTATGTCATACTTAATGTAATTATAATAATTTTATGAGGTTTCATCAGATAAAATGAAGAAAACCATTCTTCAGTTTGCAGATGAAAGTACAGAATGCTTAGCGAAGGAAGGAAAACATTTTTATTCTTTGAAACGAATAAAAATTGCTGATGAAATTTTCTAAATCCAGAAAAAATATGTTAGTAAAGTGAATAAAATACGTGAAATTAATTCTAAATGATATAAATAAATAAATTATAAACGGAAATATACAATAAAATAACGAAATTTTCCGTTGAAAATAGAAAATATATGCCGATAACATAAAGAAAACTAACAAATATACACTGATAAAATTAAATAAAAAATGGCACTGATGAAACTAACAACGTTTACTGATGAAACAAACAAACATTTACAAATGAAACAGAAAAAAGAAAAAGGAAAAAACATGTTTAAACTAACAACATAAGAGTGCTGATGAAATTAGAGAAATATTTACTGTTAAAGTATAGACAAATCTGGCAAAAAGTTACTGATGAAACTAAAGAAAATAAATATTTCTGAAAGAAAATTATCTTTTTCTTTATATTATCTTTCTAGAATATCATCTAAACATGTCTAGTAGCAATTTTAAGGTGGAAAAGTCCTTGGTTATCATCAGTAAAATAATTATTTTTTTCTGTTATGCTATCATAAAAGAGATAAATAAGAACAAGGTCCTTGGGTGGCCGTGTGGAATATAATAATTGCCAGTCTTTATATGTAAGTTTTTCTCTTGTTTAGCTGTTCTATTCTAGATTGTGTGATCAATGGAACATTACATACTACATAATATACACCAGAGAGCACCTATAAATAAGTGATATCAGACTAAACCGCGTTGTATCATCTTTATTACTACTAAAACTTGGAGAAACGCGATATGGCATTCAAATCCTATTTTTTATGATCTGCGTATGTGTGACATACAATATAATCTCACAAAATAAAACATACTTTTTATATATTATAGGTATCGATTTTATTAAATTTAGCATAGAAAAAACCATCTTGGAAAACGAAGGAAATTTTGTAGCTTTCACCTTGAGTGAGAAACTTGATTAAATGGTGCGAAAATGCTATGAATAAATAAATAAATGCTATTTTTTTTTCCTATTTTGAATTATTTAAGATGATTTTCTTTCAAGAATAAACTTAAATTCTATAAATAATTTTTATATTTTAAATTAAAATACTGTGAGAACGTTATCAGATAATATATATACATACATATATGTATAGAGTAAAAAATCTGAGTGTAAAACTCCAGTTCGTGCAAAGTATGTCCTTGCACACTTGAGAATTGGCCATGAACATCTCACCATTTTTGTGCTGAAAGCCAAAGATGTTCCTGTTTGTGAACATCTACGTGCTTTACTTGAATATCGAGTTTAACATTGAACGGGAACAGCTTTTAAAAGAACTGTCTGTCTGCAGGACAACCTGTCACTCTGACTTGTGAGACATCACATGAATGATATTATCCCTTCTTTACCCACAAAAATATAAAACTTTTTTAGTTTTTAAAGTATGGTGTTTAGAATATTTTCAGAAATTTACTAAATGCATTTTTCTCCTTTTTTGTGATATAAAGAATATAAAATTTTATGAGGCTAGTATTATTTAAAATGTTCTTTAGCTGTATACATTAGACTAGTTTTGTTGCATTTATAATCTTACTACATAATAGCTTTATGCTAAATTTTATCAACGTTTTAAGGATATTAAAAAACATCAAATCAACTTCTGTATGAAAGAAAAAACATTGTAATCAATAATATATACATAATTTAACAAATATATCTACAAAGAAACAAAGTTATTTTAAGAATTTGACAAAGATTATTAACAATTTTCATTTCTAAATGGATTTTTTTACAGAAAATATCTATATTCACTTTTGAATAAAGTTAACATTTTAATTTGATGTAAAATAAGATAAGATGGAGTGCAAGCATGCATGACTTTTTATAAACATTTTTTTAATTGGATAAATTAATCATGTATGCAAAAAGAAATTATTTATGATGTAATTCACTTTAATTTTCATTAACATGAGCATGTACTAAATGTTACAAAGTAATGAAAAACAAGTCTCTGAATCCCTTACAATATATTAATGTACTTTTACAAATACACAGTTTGTACAAAGTTTGATGGAAGTTCATTACCATATTTTAAATATTGATATATATATATCAATATTTATATATATATATCAAACTTATTTTAAATTATTTTGCAACATTTAGAAAGTATATTTTTAAGAACAGCTAAAAAAAAGTCTTTTGTAATACATTTATTATGTCATCATCTATTGAAATAATAGGCAATTTTTTACTTTCATATATACAATTTTTATTAATTTCAATAAATATAAATTTAGAACATGCCTACATAAATTTACATTTAAATTTTTTCTTTTTTTAAATATAATATTTCACAGACTTCTGTAATAGGAATATCAGAAATTGGAGGAATGCCTCTATCACTTCTCTGCTTAGTTCTTGGTGGTAAAGCATATTTATCAGTAATAGTTCTCACAGAACTGAATGACGGTGTAAGTAAATAATTAATTCCAGGGTAAAGGAAAACTGCAAATATGAATATCCCAATGCAAACATAAACTGGAATTGCAATTGCCCAATATTTTTGTGGCCAATAACTTAATCCTATTGCATGTAACCACTTAGTGGGTACATAAGCCCAAACCAAGTATAGAGTGAGAACTGCGTATGAACCTAGATACAACACAAAACCATAAAAGCATCGTGCCTGGGTGGGTGCGGGTGAACGCTCGGTCATTTCGTGGAACCTTTTAAATGTTCAGACTGATGTAAGATGAGTAATCACACTTTTAATCTGAAAAAGATTTAACATTAATAATAACAACAACAACAGAATATAAAAAAGGAAGTTAACTGAACATGTAGAAAATTCAGAAAATTTCATTTAAAATTCAAATTTAATCAATTATGTATTTTAAAATTCAATTTAATATCTAAACATTCCAAAAATAATTGGAATTTCACTTTTAAAAAAATATTATTTTTTAAAAATAATTTAATTTTTTTACATTTAAAATAAGCAGAATTTTTTGGTAATGGAAAGCAAATGTGATATAAAATGTTATCAGAATTTTAATTTGCACAAGTTACGATTATGCTTACTTAAGTACAAATTATATTAAAAAAAGAATATGTGTACAGTAGATTATATTGGACATCTGGTTAGACTAGTCTTTAAATTTCTTATGTCTAAGATTATTTTTACTATTGATTTTTATCTCCTAATATAATTATAATTGAGTGAAGTATGTAGACAGACCAAAGTTATCAAGCTTACATTCTTCTTTTAATTATTTATCTAGTGGATTGATCAGCTATGTAAAATATTTTATATAACATTAAAAAAAAGACATGCTTCATTAGTTAATTTAGTGATTGATTGCAAGCCAATTTTGTAAATACAATACAATCATAGTTGATAAATTTCAAATTTTTTTAATTATATAATTTTTGAATTTTAAATAAACTTCAAAATTCTAATTGTTTACATAATATTTTTATTTACTATTTTTTAATAGTAAATAAAAATATTAAGTAAACAATTTGAAAATTAATTTAAATATATATTGACTTTATTCACTTTTTAAATAACGATAAGATTAAATACAGTATTTAAAAATTTTTTTAGAATAATGTGTATTAACGAAAGAAAAAAAGCTATATTTTACTCATATATTCTTCATCTTGGCTTCTTTTTCTAATATTCATCTATAAACTGTTTAAAAAATTTCAATATATTAAAAACTGATTGAAGATATACCAAAATATGAATATATAAAAATTCCATTTTGATATTTTACCTTAATTTAAGATAAAAGAACCAAAATGGACAGAAATTTAATTATTAAAATGACTATTTTTTTCATATTTAGTCTAATCATGAGAGAAAAATTATATCAACTTATAAGCTAAAAAAATCTATAGAGTGGAGACGGCTAAAAACTGATTTAACTTTGATGCAACCTAGAGGCAAATTTTTTAAAAATCCACCCTGGGGTGACAAGTCATTGAAGTCAAAGCTCAAATTAGCTTCAGTTTTTTATATAAACAAATTATCGAGTGATAATTTGTAATATAAAAAGTTTGCTTTGATGAGAGTTGATAAGAACTGTCATTACTCGTAAATGCATAAAAAATTTTTAATTAGACGTCAATGTTCCATCTGAATTCCCAATATGAGCCAAGCTAACCATATAAGATTAGTAATCCTATGCAAACTTAGTTTATATAGAATTTTAAATTATGATTGCTGATTAATTAAAAAAAATTTTGGTAAATTTTTTTATAAATAAACTTCAATGAAGTTTTAAATTGGAATTTAAAATAAAAAATTACAGATAAATAATTGATGATAATAAAATAATCATCATTTCAAGATGATATATTAGAAATTTTTATTTATTATTAATNGTAAGATAACATCATTCAAATATGTAATATTTTTCATTACACATAATATTTATAATATGATTAGATCAATCATCTTATAAATACTTTTGACTTAAAAAAAATAAGATTTCCTACTATAATTCATATCTAAAAATTAAGCACTTTCTAATTTAAAATATAATAATACAAATAAGAATTTAACAGATCATTAATACTTACATTTCTTATATTATTAATGCTTACATATATATATATATTTCTTTCGTATATATGAAAAAAATGCCTATAAATATTAATAATGTTAAAAGTGAAACAAGAATGTACAATGGTACATTGCTTCAACTAAAAACTGTTTTTAATAAATGAACAAAATACAGAAAAAACAGCAGAACAGCACATTCCTTCTTTGCTACAGAACATGGTAGAGTATGGTAAACAGAGCATAAGAAGGTTTAATGCTCCTGACAGTTGAGAGGAGCACAGTATGATATTCACATTCCTTGACACACCCCCTCATTTCAATGTCTCTTGAAATGTCAAAATGTAATCCTACATTTCAAACATTAATAGTACTTAATATGTAAGGACTTTCTATACATTTACACTATATCCAGCCAGTCACATAACATCAAACTTCTCTTTTCCCAAAGCTTTCATAAAAATGTTAGCAATATTTCCATTTGAGTTGGTATGTTCAATTGAAATTTCCTTGTTTCTACACAGGTCTTTGATGTAGTGATATCTTATATCAATACACTTACCTCTCTTTGAATTCTCAAACGTTTTCATCGTAGAAACCATACTTATGTTGTCAATTTTGAGGATTACAATATTACACTCACCAAATTTGGATAAAATACTTTTTAAATTCATTAATTCTTGATCTGCAATGGTAGCTGAAATATATTCAGCCTTCATGAATGAAAGAGCCATGCAGTTTTGTTTTCTGGAGTACTATGCAATTGGATTTCCAGCATGAAAACCAATCATTCCACTCACACTTTTCCTAGTTTTTGTATCTCTTCCTCTCCTCCCCACTCAGCATCACTCATGCCTACTAGATCATCTAAACCTTTCATAAAACGAAATGTAAGATATCTCGTGCAACTTAAATATCGAAGAATTCTTTCACCTGTCTTCCACAACTGATCTGTTGGTCTGTCTAGATATCAACTAAGACAACACACTATACACAATATCTGGCCTGCTTGTAACAGAAATGTACAGTACATCAGATTGCACATCAATCTGCAAAATGGATTTTCTTCATCAAATTGGATTCTGCTAAATGAAATTTCATTTTCGTAGGTGTGGCAACTTCACAACACTGTTCCATATTAAATTCAGTTAAGATATGGGTAATTATTTTGGACTGACTGATTTTTAATTCCTTTTCATCCTGATCAAACTTTATTCCTAAGAATGGTGAGACTTCTCCCAAATCTCTGACATTGAACTCTTTGTGCAGATCATTCATTAATTTGTCAATCTCTGCATCTTCAAACTGTGACAATCACATTGTCAATAAAAATAGTCAAGTAGGCACCATTACCTACATACAAACAGAAGTCATATTTTGACTTAAAATCTAAATTTTCCATTACTTCATTAAACTTGCCATTTCAACATTTTGGTGCATTTCTCAAGCCATACAATACTCTATTCAATTTCAATGTCCTTTTTGACATTTAAACCCTTCTGGTGTATTGATGTATACATCTTTTTCTAGATATTCATTTAGAAAGGCAGTTGTGAGTCTAAACGGATGTAGCTTCCAGTTATGCTGTACTGCCACAGAAAGTAAAATTCTAATTGTAGATGTTCTACAGACTGGCTCAGCAAAATTCTCCTTCTTCATAAGGTACTTGGAATCCTCTTGCCACTAAACAGTATAATTTGAATTACAATATTTTATATATATTTAAATAAAACAACATAAAGATAGATTTTAGTTGTTTAATTTATTTAAAATATATAAAGGAAAAATTTGATTTTTTTGTTAAATCAGATGAAACAGTAGACAGTAGAACTGTTTTACAATTAATGAAAACTAGGTTGAAGTGACTTTTGAAAATCTTAAGTAAATAAAAACTCTATAATTCAGGAAATATGTTTAAAGTATTGTATTATCTAATTTAAATTATTTGTATATTCTATATCATTATCCTAACAGACTTGTTATAACATAACTTGTATATAACAAGCATTTTTTGGTTTAGAAAAATTGTCACTTTGCAAAACACGATGTAATATATCATTGCTTATAGTGATTGTAATTTTATAGAAATATAGTTATTTTGAAATGAAATCATAAGCACTTCAGACAGATGATCTAAACTGTATAACATTTATTAAAGTTCTAATATACATCATTTTAGAGACGGTTTAAGTAATTAGTTCTATTTCAATTAAATAACATTGATTAAACCTTTTCCATTTACATACAGTAAAGCTAATCTCTTATATGGAAAAATCTATATAAAAGTATTCAAACATTCTGAACAGATTACAGCAGTGGTCATGAAAATTACATCAACTATGATATATACCAAAAGGCATTCAACAGATGTGCAAAGAAGCATATTTAAGCTATGATTGCAATATGTAAGATAACATCATTCAAATATGTAATATTTTTCATTACACATAATATTTATAATATGATTAGATCAATCATCTTATAAATACTTTTGACTTAAAAAAAATAAGATTTCCTACTATAATTCATATCTAAAAATTAAGCACTTTCTAATTTAAAATATAATTTATTTAAGAAAAATATGTGCAAATATCCATATATACAGTAAACAAGGATATTAATTCTTCATGCTTTTCACTGTCACTTGAATGACCTACTTCAGAAAAGAACAATAACATTAAATTAAAATGCAGTAATTGATTTGATATGGAACTGGATATGTAATCTAAAATCACTAGAGAATACATTGTGTCAGTTGTGCATCTGTCATATGTCTCCTAAAGGCGTTATTATTAAATAAAGCAAATTTACTATTAATAAAACGAGTAAGCACAAAACAAAGAATGAGATGTAAAATATAAAAGAAAATTTTTAATAATTTATCATTTAGGGAAATATTTTATTTGTGGGATAAAATAAAAAAAATTAATATACAGAAATAACACCTGTATTGTGTCAAAAAGTATAAATACACAATATAAAAATATCTATGACTAATCACTAATTGCATGGCTCAAGAGAGTATGAAATTAATTTTGCAAAGTCTATTGAGTATAATATATATCCTGTATGGACCATATTATTATCTTGAGAAAAACAATCTTTTCTATTATGTAAAGGTAAAGAATTTTTATATAATTACTTTCTGACACAACTAGAAAATTATCACTTAAAACAATTTTATAAAAATATAAATAAATAAAAAACAATTATGCCAAAAACTAATTATGATGATATTTACAAATGAATTAAAACTGTATAATTTGAATTACAATATTTTATATATATTTAAATAAAACAACATAAAGATAGATTTTAGTTGTTTAATTTATTTAAAATATATAAAGGAAAAATTTGATTTTTTTGTTAAATCAGATGAAACAGTAGACAGTAGAACTGTTTTACAATTAATGAAAACTAGGTTGAAGTGACTTTTGAAAATCTTAAGTAAATAAAAACTCTATAATTCAGGAAATATGTTTAAAGTATTGTATTATCTAATTTAAATTATTTGTATATTCTATATCATTATCCTAACAGACTTGTTATAACATAACTTGTATATAACAAGCATTTTTTGGTTTAGAAAAATTGTCACTTTGCAAAACACGATGTAATATATCATTGCTTATAGTGATTGTAATTTTATAGAAATATAGTTATTTTGAAATGAAATCATAAGCACTTCAGACAGATGATCTAAACTGTATAACATTTATTAAAGTTCTAATATACATCATTTTAGAGACGGTTTAAGTAATTAGTTCTATTTCAATTAAATAACATTGATTAAACCTTTTCCATTTACATACAGTAAAGCTAATCTCTTATATGGAAAAATCTATATAAAAGTATTCAAACATTCTGAACAGATTACAGCAGTGGTCATGAAAATTACATCAACTATGATATATACCAAAAGGCATTCAACAGATGTGCAAAGAAGCATATTTAAGCTATGATTGCAATATGTAAGATAACATCATTCAAATATGTAATATTTTTCATTACACATAATATTTATAATATGATTAGATCAATCATCTTATAAATACTTTTGACTTAAAAAAAATAAGATTTCCTACTATAATTCATATCTAAAAATTAAGCACTTTCTAATTTAAAATATAATAATACAAATAAGAATTTAACAGATCATTAATACTTACATTTCTTATATTATTAATGCTTACATATATATATATATTTCTTTCGTATATATGAAAAAAATGCCTATAAATATTAATAATGTTAAAAGTGAAACAAGAATGTACAATGGTACATTGCTTCAACTAAAAACTGTTTTTAATAAATGAACAAAATACAGAAAAAACAGCAGAACAGCACATTCCTTCTTTGCTACAGAACATGGTAGAGTATGGTAAACAGAGCATAAGAAGGTTTAATGCTCCTGACAGTTGAGAGGAGCACAGTANAATGGAAAAGTTTCTTAATGACAAAAGGGAAAATTCTAAAGTTAGAATTTTCCCTTTTGTCATTAAGAAACTTTTCCATTTAAATGATTTTGAATTGTATACTGCATATTGTTTATCATCAACAAAAAGGGAAAATTCTAAAGTTAGAATTTTCCCTTTTGTCTTCTCTTTCATCTTTTAGCTCACTGTTGTTATTGTTTCCTAGTATTCTTCCATCATCATCTTGCTCTTCTTCTTCAATACTGGGTGTAATATAGTTGGGGATACAACTCCCTCTTCTATTTGTTTTGATTTGGCTCTTTTGTTTCCTATATACTCCATACAGCTTTCATTAAAACATACATCTCATGATTTTACTATCGTTTCTTCAGCTGGGATCCACAACCTGTAGCCACTACTACAATATCCCATAATAACTGCACATTTTGTTCTTGCTTCTATAGTTTGTTTTGGTAGGATATTGAACCATGCTCGATATCCAAATACTTTCAGCTTGCTGAGAGCATTCCATCCATGCCACAAAATGATGGCGTTTTCTTTCTCTGAATAGTCCTTGTTAGATATCTATTTAGTTTCTAGGCTGAGCTCTTTAATGCCTCTCCCCATAACTCCTTTGGGATTTCTCAGTCAATGAGATTTGTATGAGTCATGTTTAATATAGTCTTATTCATGCATTCAGCCTTTCCTCCCATCTGTGGACTGTAACTCTTAGTGCATTCCAATAGTATACCATTGTTTTGCAAATCCTTTAAAACTATTTGAACCAAATTTGCCACCAATATCTAATCACAGTCTTTCCTCAGTAAGACCATGTTAAGCTTTAATTTCTTGAATATAATATATCAAGTTATCTTTTGCTTCACTCTTGTTCTTTACAATTTAACAATGACAAAATGTGAAAGTCATCTAAGATTACCTGAAGATACTTTTTACCACTAATTGCAGATGGCATAATTGGTCCACACATATCACTATATATAAGATCACCTATGGCAGCAGAGTGTCTTTCATTATGATAGAAAGGGACTCAAAAAGCCTTTCCTTCAATTTGAAACTGAATTCAAGCTGTCACAGCGCATCTCTTTGTGTAAGTGACCAAGATGTCAATACCACAAATTGTCTTCAGCTGCAGCATGACACTCTAATCATACTGTCCATGTTTTCTTGTGTGTTCAACCCTTGTCCCTTGCATTATCAGATACCTATTATACAGTAAAACTATTTTTAACAGATTAAATTAATAATAATCATCCACATCAAGCTTAAAAAATAAAAAATTTAAAATAATAAAGTTGAATGTAGGCAGTCCTACTAATACCATGTCTATTTATAGGCCTACACAATTTTTTCAGCTTGTCTCCTCATCTAAATCATTGAGGGGACAAGCTGAAGAATAAATCATCTAAATCCCCTCATCAATGATTTATTCTTGGTTGTAGAACTACATCTTATCCATATAAACATTGCCGTATGTATACAACTCACAAATGTCTGTGAATTTCAATCAGTGTATAATCTTTCATTGCTAAAAAATTCAATTAATAATTGATATTTTTGTAAAGAATGAAGAAGACCACTATTTATTTATGTTTAAACTTGACTATTATAAAATGATTCAACATAATGAACTTAAACTGCAAACATACAGATTAGACACACATAGTTACTAAATGATTGTGGGCATATGTTTCCATCCTGAAACTTCATGGAATGCTATTGTAGGAGACTTTACTTATCAATCAGCCAACATAAATATGCAAGGTATAAATTACTGCAAATAATTTTCATTCTATTCGAAAAAACAAATCAAAATATTAATAACGAAGAATTTATTTGTTAAATATTAATTTAGATTTAGGATAAATGTATTGACTAATTCTTTACTGAGAGCTTTGATGTGCCATATGCTTTTAGGATTGTTTAACTTTTTTATCTAAATTGAATGCACAGATAATTTAGGTAAATAGTTTAACTTAATAGTTAAATCATTCATCTGATTATTTTATAAATAACATTCAAAATATTTTTATCATAATATACAAACAGTAAGTTTATCAATGAAAATAATAAAATTAATAAAATATTTAAAATGTTACTTTTTATCTAGAGTTAAAGAAAATTTTCTGTTTTGTTTGAGAAATTAATAGATTTAAAATATTTTTAACCAATAATTTTCATTAATTACTTATCTGTAGGATAAACAATATGATACATTTTGGAAGGGACTGGTTTGTCTCCTCAGCTAATTTTTCAGTCTACTGATAATTTTGATCACTATCTTAGGAGTATTGTAAAAACATGGAAATTCAAATGTGTAAATCCTGACTTGTTGTCCTTAGAGAGAAATCTAGTTTTCACAATTGGTACAAGGATATTGCTATGATAAATGAAAAGACTTACTATAACATTTATAAGTTAAACATTACTTACTTTCCTTATTACTTCAACTACACTTAAATAAGCTTCAGTTTAGATTTAAGAATCAAATAGTTTTGTTTTTAGACTAAAATGATATTGTTTGTGATGGATCAGAGAATTCACTGGTATATTTAATTCTTTTTTGTAAAAATTGTTAATTTCAAAGGGAAAAATGTTATAAGTTAATTCTGTTAATCTAACTAATAAAATCTTATCTTATACTAAATTATCAGTAAAATTGATTCATCTATATACTAATTTTATAAAATATATATATTCAAGCAATTATGTTAATTTAAAAATTTATTTTTCTTTGTTTATTTATTGTTTAACAGAAGATTTAAAATGTAATTTTGATTGATGAATTACTCAACACTGCTTTGTGTACTTTGATGTACAGTGAAACCTGCTAATATGATCACCTGTGTAAGATGACCACTTTGAGCTGGTCCCTTCAATTACAATTACAAATTACATTAGCAGGCTTTATTGTAATTTTGACTTAAAATTTTGATTTTATGTAACCCACCAACATAAGTAGTCCATATAGTTTAATACAAAACTGAAATTGAAATTACATATCTGTAATTAAATATGACAGTTGCTTTTATTTTAATTTACAGTTTGAAGATTTTGTTTAGATGAAGTTGAGAAATTGTAACATGAAATTGTTTAGATTAAATTAGAATATTTTGTCCTATTGATGATTGATCAGAGAAACCTCCTTTTTCAAGTAGTTAGTTTACTGATTGTAATATTTAAATGAAACTTCAATCTAAAGATTATATATATATATGTTCAAACAACAGAATCAAATATCAACAGAATCAAACGGCTATAAATTAGCATTAAACATCATAATATGCATTCTGTACATTTGACTAGAGTAACAAATAAATAATCAAATAAAATTTATTTATTTTACTTAAAATTAAACATTAAAAATTTATTTAATGGTTTTGATCTTTAAAGAAATAATCTTTGTGAAAATAGAAATTACTTAATTATTTAACAAATGAAATGAAATGAAAGAACAATAAAAATAAAATTTACTTACTGGAATAAAATGAACAAAAGTACAAATTCTTCGGATATTTTTCTCTAATAAAAATAAAAAAAAAATATAGAATGCAAAATCAGACAGTATTTTTTTTTAACTAAAAATCATTAAGATTTTAAAAAGAAATAAAATGAAGTATTTTTAAACATAATATATTGATAAACAATAAAGAATATAATGATAGAAATATATACTGAACAATGTAAAAATAATGAAATAAAAAAATAATTTTAGAAATATTTGTACATTTATAAATTTTAAACATAAACATAATGGAGTCTTTATGATTAATTCATAAGAATTCCATTATATTGTATTTTAATCTTTTATTTTACATTTTCAAAAATAAAAAAAAATATTTCACTAAAAATGAACCAGCTGCTAAGTTCAAATTATTAAATCATATTTTTGATAAAAAATAAAATTGAGTTAAAACTGAAAATTTTAAATCTTATTTTTTAATGTAATTTTTAATGTCTTTCTTTTATGGCAATGCCACAATTACTTGTTAAATAAAATTTTTTTTTTTTAAATATCAATAATTCAAACATCAATGCTTGAATTGAAATCTTAATCTACAACCTAGAAAACAAGAACTAACATCTTAAGAGTCTGACATTTTGCTTAATCAATCAGAAGTTTTTATGTATGTGAAAGTTACAGTCTATTGTCTGTTTAGACTGAAGACATAAATCAGGTTCTTTTAAAATCTCTTTGAAATCTGATAGCTAAAATAAAAATAAAAATTCTTTTGCAGTTTGCCAAACTATTTAAACTGGCAGAAGAGCAAATGTTAAAAAATTAATGTAATTAAACTTTTACCATAATTCAGTGTGTTCATGTAATTGAAATCCTAAATTTATTGGATTTATCTTGAAATATAGACCTCTCTCTGTGAAGTAGATACAATATTTCATGGATTGTTATTACTCAACTCAGTGTCATGTTATTAGAAGTCGTTTTGTATTACAATATTTCTGTTTTATTACAATAGAAATTAGATTTAAGAGTTTTAAAAAATCTGTTAAGGTTTTTAGACTAAGCAAACAATAGATTATAATTTTATCAATTGACAAGAAGATCAATTTAATTAGTAAAAATTTAAATTTTAAATTTTTTTAAAAGAAGTTTTTTAATATAAATTTTCATTTAATATTCTAACAATTCAAAAATTATAAATAATAGAGAGTATCTTATAGACTTAAAGACAACTTTAATACGTTTCAAATGAAAAATTCTATATATGTAATAACTATAAAATTTTTAATTAAAAATACATATGGTGTTAAGATATTAAAAAAGTAAAAGCAACTATTGATAATTAAGATATTATAAGATATTTCTAACTAAAGCACAACTAATAATAATAATAATTTATAATATTTTACTATTCAAATTAATACAAAACATATTTTGGAAAAGAAAAAAATGTTTGTATTCATCGAAGAAAAACTTTTGAATTTTTTCTATTTTTCTAAATCCTTTAGATTTATTATAAAAAATGATTAAAGCAGACAATCATCATCTTTGAAAATATGGAATATATCAATGGTTACTGAGGTGCATTTGAAAAGCATGGCAGGCCCTCTTTGATACATTATGAAAAACAGTTTTAGGATGTTTACACTTGGATGCATCCTATTGGTCAATTCTAGATTTTAAATTTGAATTTAGCTGTGAGCTCTTCTGCATTCAAAATATTAGATCATCAAGACATTAGAAGTTCCATCTGTTTGAAATTTTTCACCTGAAGCAGGTCTTAGAAGAAGACCGAAAATGTTCATTTTTTTGAAAAATCAGCTGGGTGAATATCAAGATAGTAAGGTTTTACATTACAGGTTACTGTTTATTGATTATTCTAACAGTTCTAAGGAAATGATGCTTTAAATTACCTAGAGATGAATTTGAACAGCATATATTAATTTAAAAAATTCTTATTTGTAACAAGACTTTTCCAATAAAAAAAATCTCTAAAATTTTATATTTTTAGATTAGTTTCTTTTATTAAAAATCTTACATTTTATTATATAATTTAACTTAATTTAATGTATTTTTTCACCACTTTCTTCAAATCTTCATAAACCACATCGTTAATGTTGCATTTAGTGTTTTCTAATTTTGCAAATTTTTAGGTTTTAATGCATAAAAACTTGATCCCTAGANGTTAATATATTTTTTCGTACATAATCGGTTATCCGAAAAACAAGTTATCCGAACAACCCCAGTCCCCAATTGATTCGGATAAACGACGCTCTACTTTATATACATTTCGATAATATTTGTTTCTACATTAGAAACAGTGGAAAGAAAACAAATGTTGCACTTAACACTTGATTTCATTTTATAATTTAACTTAATTTAATGTATTTTTTCACCACTTTCTTCAAATCTTCATAAACCACATCGTTAATGTTGCATTTAGTGTTTTCTAATTTTGCAAATTTTTAGGTTTTAATGCATAAAAACTTGATCCCTAGATGAATTTTCACCCAATGTTTATAGAAAACAGAAATGTACTGTATTTCATGTTCAATGGTTAGAAGAATTAAAAAAGTACAATGAATTATCAAAATCATTTTGCTGCATTATGATAGCATGAAGATACATTCTATTTTTTTGCACCTTGGCAACCATTGCTGGATTCAGAGACTGGCATAGCAAATATAGTAAAGTGATGTCACATCAATTTTTGAAGTTCACTACAGATTTTATGGTCCAAATACAGTATTTATATGCATTACAAACACAGACATTATGACAACAAGTACAAAACATAAACGAAAGTATTTAATACACAATAGTGGTGATGATATTGATGAAGCTGTGTTTCTTTGTTTCAAACTTTGAAACTGGAGTGATGAAGACACATAAAATCCTCAACAGGAAACAAACAAGTATCCTTGACACATTCAAAAGAGAACTTTAATGGATTACCCAATAGGTGCTCCTAGGGCCTTGATTTTTTGAGAGACCTCAAAGGTTACACAGAAAAACATTACGACTCAAAAAATTTACTGAACATTTAAAAATCTCTAAAATAACTTATTATTTAAAGATTTTATTGACTTTTTAATAAAAAAAAACAATTTTATATAAAGATCTTATAACAAAATTGCATCTAGGGCCTGAAAGGAACGTAATCTGCTACTGTTTAATGCTTTACTATCTTTGTGTAAAACACGTCTATAGTTGCTGATTGTTGTACATTATCTTGGATGCACATTTATACTGGAAATATATGTTTTTCTTCACTTTATCCATTCTAAATGCATTTACATATGCATTTGAACATTGAAACAGTCTAGCATGTTTTTAAGAAAGTTTGGCTTTTACATATTTTGTGATTTAACATATTTTTTCATTGGTTTTTTGAAAAACATTAAACTGAGTTTATACTGTAATTTCACTACTATATTCAATAAGTTTAATTAATTCTACATCAGTTTTTTATTAATTATTTTTTAAATTTAATTTATTAAATTATATTGTAAAATTAAACTTATATTAATTATCAAACATTGTTCTTTCAAACTGACTGGGATATTGGAGTGCATGTAAACAATTTATGGGTGGCAAAAACATTTCATGAAAATATAATGTAAAATAATCTAATGTAAAAAATGTCAGAATTTTTATAAGAGAAGATGAACCAAATAATTTGAAATGGACTATGTATTTTTTGAGGTTATTAAATATATTTGTGGGAAGATTATATAATTATGTAGTTGAAAAATATATCATTATTTCTTATTTATGATGTTAGATTCATGCAAGAAATGATCTGTGTGGTTTGAAAGCCCTGAAGGTTACATTTTAGTTTATGAGTTTAATTACTACAAATAATAATTTATTAAGTTGCATAGACCTCTGTAGTTTAATAAATTATTATAGGCATCAATTAAAACTAAAATTATAAACTAGATGTGACATATATCATTAACAGAAATATAACTATTCAAATATATTCAAATATGAAGAATATACATGAGTATATACAGATGTTAAAATTAATTTATTTATTTATCAATGGAATGAAAATCTGTTTTGTAGTCTTCATCAATAAATAATTGATTAAATAAATGGCAAACTTAATCTTAAATTGCTATAAACAAATTTCTTTCTTCAAAACAAGTTTTATATTTTAAAATTATTTTCTATCAGAATTTAAGTAAATTTTGTTTATTTTTTAATTAGTTTCATTTTGTTTAAATATCTCAATAATTATTTTGTTTTATACAAAGCTACAAAAAAAACCAAATAACCAGCAGAAAAAAATGGGAAGTGCTAATATTTTCACATGTATTGAACAGGCATCCTCAGGCTAACTAATCCTGCAGCTGCTGAAATAATGGGGAACTGCCATACATGTGTGAAAAAGGGGACTAATGTAAGTAAGAAGGAGAGTGAGAGGGGTGAGGAAAATAAGTTTACAGTTAGAAGAAAGACTTCCATGCTGTGGGGAAGGTGCCTATATCATGAAAGTTAATAGCAGTATTTTAGTGGGCAGCCTTATAAATTTCAACTCATTCTAGATGTCTGAGAAAAGGTTGCTGGGAAGAGCTACATATGAGGTGTGCACAGTCAAAATGGGTTTTATCTTTTACTTTATTTGAAAGTTCTCATCATAATTATTTGTTTTACTCTGAAGCTTTTGACAAATAATCATCATAACATTTTTTTTCTAATTTTACTTACTTTGCAAACTACAATAATAATTTCTGGAATCCTATGAAATTATATTTCTTAATCCAAAAATTTTAGATATAAAGTTTATTTTCTTGGTTGAATAGCCAAGAAAATAATGTATTAAATATAGCAATACAATGTTACATTTGCTTTAAATTTTCTGAAAAAATAAATACTTATATGAATGTGTACATTTTTTGTAATTTTTATAAACCATGATAGAACAAGATTATAAATATTTAAAAAAAAAAAATCTAATTGTTTCAATATTTGTTATTTTAAAATTTTTTTTATCAAAAACAATATAAATAATTAAAGCTTATCATTAGTGCTTTATTACAATATGCTCAATATCATAAAGCAGCATGTATTAAAATTCAAATATTTTAATCTTTTAATAAATATAACAAATTATTAATAAATAGCTTAACATTTATTTTCATCATAGTTTTGTTCTGCACCACATTGTTACAAAGCATGATTATGAATATTTATTAATTATGAATTAATCTTTTATATTCTTTAATTAATAATAAGCAAGAAAAATTTCTAAACTTCTGTTTAATAAATTTACAAAAAAAAATTTATTTAGGAAATTTAATAAATTCATATTTAGAAAAAACAGGCTATTGCCTATTACTGTAACAGGCTATTGCCTATTACGTTAATAAACATTCTATTCTATTCTATTCTATTTAGAAAAAAAATGAAAATAATTATTTTACCTTTGATAATTTATGAGAAATAAAATAAAGTTTGTTAAAATTTCTGAAGTTTGCTTTAAGATACAGAATAATGCAATAATGTGTCCAGATAAAAGAATTGGCTTTTCTCTAAATTTAAATAATTTTCAGAAATAAAACAAATTCCAATGTAGATCAAGTTTCTACTGCAAAATTAATTTAAAATGAAAACATTCCAAAAGAAAGAAGAAATTCTTAAAATATTCAGTAATTATACTTATTACTTGATAATTATTTTTACAATAGTATCAATTTTAAATTAGATTTTATGACAATTGTGCATTTCGATATAAAAACACATTTCAGCAGAAATCTAACCAACTATTTCTAACAAAAATATTAATATTTAATTAACAAAAAATAAGTCTGAAAGCACTTAGTCCTATTTATCAAAAATAAATGCCCAACATGTAAAATTCCACAGAAAGTACTTTTTAGACTATCAGTACTTTTTAGAGAAAACAATATATTTTTTACTATGTAGATTAAAAGCTGTATTATTGAATATTCACAATGTCTTCAGAAATTCTTTTCATCTTCTAAAGCTTTAAAATGTACACAAATCTTTTATATGGTTTAGAGATAATTTCTTTTAGATTTGAATAAAAATATTTGATAGATATATGCAATAGTTTTTATAACTTTTTTAATGTTACAAAAATTAAAGTCACATTTTCATTTTTAAGAGTTTCAGCTATGTCTAAACAATACTCAGCTATACATGCACAAAATATCAAATAACAGCAGATATATTTAAACTCATGCATCTTTTTCACACAGATGTATTTAAAATAAACATTTAACTAATGAATTAATATTTTCTTTAAGAATCTATTACTATCTTTAAAATGTTTTTTTCAAAATCTTGATCTATGAGATGTATCCATATGATACAATGTTTCATTTAAACAATTTTAATATAAAAATAATTATTAAAATTAATGATTCTGTAATAATACTTTTAAGAGTAATTTTCTATAATTTTAACTAATTAGGCCTAAAAAATATCTTAAAATATTTCTTTATTTAAAAAAAATCATGTTTTTAGCAAATATTCTTTTATATGAAATATTTAATAAAATTAAAGCAGTTATAAATTAATACTAATCAATTTAACAAAAAGAAGTCTGATGAAAGTTTTTCAATCAAACAATCAAATCGCAATCAAAGAATAAATTCTAATATGATTTAGCATGATATACTGTACTTTTTTAAAATTTATATAGTTATTGATTAGAATGAGTTAATATATAATAGTGAAGCTAAAACTAATACCCAAATATACTATTTCTGAGAAAAACAATTTATTTAATGAAATAATAAACTATTGTAAAATATCAGTGTTTATTAATTTTTATATTAAATTATTCTATGCTTGTTATCTGTTTTAAACAGGATTATTGTCAGATTTATTATTATTAATTTTATCATTTGTTAACAAATAACTTTTAGTTTAGTTGTATTAGAACTGTCAATTAAAAAAACAAAATTTTAAAGAGAAAATTAGAACACTATGATTCTGTAATGCAAAACCAATTAGTATAAACTTAATAATTACTCACATTGTTTATAAAACCTTACATAAATACTATCTGTATACATAATGATAAACCAGTATTTTAATTATGAAGATTTTTTATAAATAAGTTGAAATTTAATTATGTACATAATCTTAAATGTTCAGCAGATGATAATTTAAGATTGTTTGTGTAATTAGTGTAATCATATTTTAACTTGTTTAAATTCTGTATTTACACAAAGTTATTTTAAAACTTCTAACCAATTCATTCATATTGATTTTTTTTTCTAATTTTTAATAAAATTGGGAATATTGGCTTACTTGATTTAAAATTGTATTATAAAATATGTTTCTGAGCAAAAATATAATATTAATTAATCATGATACTTTAGAAATCTGAGGCAATGTAATTTAAAAACTATAAAGAGATATTCATTTCCTCTTTTCTTCTTTCTTTATTACTTCAAAAGATGCGTATACTCTGAAAGAAAAAAATTGTATTACAATAAAATAAATTTACAATGTGTAACTTAAATAACAATATAAAATTTTAATTAATTAATCAAATGGTAATGAGTTTTTATCTAAATTTGCTGTTTGATTAATAAATGACTCATTCAAAAATGTGATAAAGTATTCTTATATTCTGATAAAAAAAAATTAATTAAAATTTTTACTTTCCCAGCTCTGTTATATACCCATATAACAGAGGGAAAGTATGGCAATCAGTTAAAAAATAATCTAAGATTTTTACATTGTTGGACTTGGGACTTTGAAATGTCAAGAAATGCAAAAACTTCAGGGGTTTTTCTGTATGTATAGATGTGTGTATGAGGGGGGACAATTTTGCTCACCCACTTTGAAGCTTAATAACTCCTGTGTCTTTTGTCAATAATTTCTGAAATTTTGCAGGGAGGTTTGTGTATTAGGGGATTAAGATTAATGCTATTAAATTTTGGTGGTTAAAGGTCAAAGGGATTGGGAAATAGAAGAGGATAATGTGTCCTATCTCAAGTAGGATCGAACTTCATGAAAATTTTACTTGTTATTAGTATTTATAATATTTTATAAAACTTTTTTTTTTTATGGTAACTGAGGAAGATCAGTTAAAAACAATCAAAAATGTTTTTTATTTTTATTTGCTGGAGTGTTAAAGGTGTGTTTTTTATCATATTTATTTATCCAATATGTATAATATATGAGGACTAGTGATGTGCCGGTATCCGTATCCGTATCCACATCCGCGGATATCCGAGGGAAAAAAAAGATCTGTATCCGTGTCCGTTACTTTTTAGCAGATCTTTAGCGGATCTTTTATCTTAATGAATTTCATTACTTATATGAAATTTTAAAGATAGGTAGCAATAGCACATTCGTCATTTACTATCGTAAAATATTTCCATATTTCACTACTAAACTTTTTTGTCGACATTGTTTTTATTTTAATTTAACTCAACACTCTCCAAAAACACAAACGTAATCTATGCTATCCTGTGTCACACTAACCACAAACCAGTGTTTCTCAACGTGGGGTCCATGTTCCACAAGGGGCAATTGGATTGCTAAGGAGGGCAATTCGAAAATGGACTTGTCCAGAGTTTAAGTTAACCATATAGCCGCTATATATATTAGGGAGACATAAGAATTTTAGAAAGGCTCAGGTGGCGCATAGCACAAAAAAGGTTGGGAAACACTGCACTAAACTATTGTGGCGGTACGCTATATTTATGTAAATATTAATTTTAGTTTAGTTTCGTTTCTTCTTTCTACCCTTAGTTCTATTGTTCTATTTTCTTCTAGAACTTTCTTATCTATTCCCTGTCCCTTGGGTGGGATGAGCAGTTCCTAGAAATTTGAGGAGCAAAGGTGTAAGCAGGAGCCGGAGAAAAAAGAGAAGTGACGTAGCAGGTCATTCGTAAACCGGACGGCAGAGTGTACGGACGAGGTGAGAATACTGGGAGTCGTATTTTCAATGACCGGATAGTTCAGAAATAAGTTCAGAAAAAAGATCCTGTTTTAAGGTCGTATTGACGACTGTGGAAGGAAAAATCCTAATTATTGAAGAAGAGAACTGGCCAGTTATAGGAGAAGGACGTGTGTTATCCCACCCAACAGTACGCATAAAGAAACAAGCCGAAAAAAGGGACAAAACCCCAGATATCCCTATTTCTATCTTATCTACCATTTTTTCTGTCTTCTTAATTCTATCCCTTTTTCTGTTATTAGTGTTAAGTTAGTGTTTAAGGTTAGTTTTAAGGTTCCGGGTTATATTGTCGCGATCGGGATCTGTATTGTACACGTGCTTTGGATACAGCAAACTATTATTATCGCTGTAATTTCGCATGCTACTGTTTGTACCGTGAAGTTGGAATCCCCTGAAATAGAATCTGTATAAAGACGCGAAATAGCTTAATTGGAAAATTATATCAACTTTTGTTACTTTATCCTGTCTTCCTTTGCTGTGAATTCTAATTTAGCACACTTTTACACTATAAACTAAAACACGTGCAGTGCAAGTCAAAACATGTCGCGTTATTAACGCAAAGCGTCAACTATTGGTCCAAGGTCACATGCACCAGCACCGACTGAGTACGAAAGTTGAGATCTGTATCCGTATCCAGACACTAATGATCCGTATCCACATCCGCGGATATACAGTTTTAACGATCTGGCACATCACTAATGAGGACACATAATTCAGAGGTTTTTATGTAATGCAATTTTAGCAGCAATGTCACAGTTGGAAGGCTCTGTTATAAAGTGGGATGAAAGAAACATTATTAAAAAAGGTACATTCTCCAACCATTGCTATATGTAAAAAATAGATATATACAAGAGCAAGGCCAAAAAACAGTGCCTAAACACAAGGGATGCAAATGCATTATCTTTAGCTTGGAAATAAATCATTGAAAAAAGATAAAGACATAAAAACCCCTAAATTATGTGGACTTTCTATGGGAAACTGGCCCCTATTTAAGCATTACAAACCTGAAGAAAACCAGAAAACTCCATGTGGCTAAACTGTTGGCAAGATCCCAGAACCAACTACCAATGTTCAGTGGCTTCATGCACTTGGCTGCTGATGGGCTCTTCTAATAATTTGATTAAAATTTAATGCATATATTTTTGTAAATTTATTACATTTAAGTTTGTCTGGTCTGTAATTATATTATTTTTAAAGTTACTAAAAATTTTCAATAATTTAATATCAATGCTTCATATAATATGTTTTGTTTATAATTGAATATTAATTTTTATATTTAATACATATAGGCATATTTCACTTTTGCCAATATTTTCACAAGTTATACAGTTTATGATTTTATTGATTAAATAAATATGCAATTATTATTAAAATGAAGAAAAATATTAGTTAATAGTTTTTACTTATGTAATTCTCCTTAAATGTCAATACAAACTGGATTTCAAAAACAAAATATCTTGTAATTATTTATTGAAAAAGATTTGTTATATGTTATGGTCTCTGTAAATTTTTAAACATTAAAAATATAATTTTGTCTGTATTCAAGTTCTTTTTTTACAAAAAATTCTATATATTTTTATTATTCTTTTATAATTAATTTTTACAAAAATAGAGAATTTAAAGATCATTTCTTGAAATAAAATATCTAACAGAATCATACTATGATGAGTTACTTGATATAGATTGAAAATACTAAAAATAATCTTTAAACATTCCTTAATGGTTTCTAAAAAATATGATGATGATTTAAATTTCTACAAATGAATTAGTTAATATAATTGTTATTGGTGTAATGTGTATAACATTAACAATTACTTACAATAAGCATTTTCTTCTATAATTGTTTTGAGTAGTAAAATTAACTAAATAATAATTATTTCAATATCACATGTTAGTAATTTATAATCATATTAGTCATGTTTAGTTATATGTAATGTAAATGATGAAATACTTATCTGAAGATCTTTTTTTTTTCCTAGAAGTATTTTCTTATTTTTCATAGGCTATTTTAGATATTTATGATTATCAATTTTGTGTAATTGATAATGATTTGATTTAGTCAAACCTAAATTCACAAATTAAGAATGTGTTACTTCTCTAATTTTTGATGAAATTAAATGTTTGATTACAAATTTTTTCCAAATTTCTTAACTTCTGCATAGAAGTTATGAAATTTGGAAAAATGTATGGAATTTACATTTGCTGTTATGGAAATAAATGGGAACAATCTGAAGCTGTGTAAAATAATGTAATATCATTACTTAGTTGAATGTAAATACATTCACACGACTATATTCATTAAAGAGATTTTTCAGCAGAAATAGCTATAAGAAAATTAAAAACCTAATTTATTGTCTTTTAAATAAAAAAAATTCAAATTTATGATATAGATTTTGAGTAACCTAATTATTAACTTAGTAAATTGTTTGTTTTGTTAAAAGCACTATATCTGTTGAAGATCTAATTAAACAATTCCCTGCAGTATGCCTTCTTTTATCATTAGAAGAGTGAGACTATGATACTAATTTAATTAAATACAGCCATAAATTATATTTAATTAAATTTATTCTTTAGAACGTTTCGGTATACATTCCTATGACCACACAAACTGAAATCTTATATTTAAAAACCTTTAGAATTAACTTTAACTGAAATTCTGTCAATATCCACATAAAGCACTTCTATAATTACTAGATATTAATTTATTTATTGATTTTATTTAAAAATTCATTATAGAATTCATAAACGAGTAAAATAAACACACAAATTTCGATATAAAGATTAAAAAAAATCTATTACCTATAGTTTCTAACCATAACAACTAACGCCATCTGTCCATTTAAGATGTTTCGAAAAAAAAATAAGTTTAAAATAAATATTTAACTGAGAATAAGATAATAATATTAAATTAAATTCAATTTAAAGTACTTCATAAAGTTTAATAAGAATAATTTATATAATTTATAAAATATTAACAACGTATTAGAAAATGTAAGTCACGTGTCAAAAGTAGTGCCTCGTCATATGTTTAATTTCAAAACATCACAATTACGTAAATAAAAAACAACCAATAATCATACTTATAACTAACTAACTAGTTGATTCAGCTGATGGTTAATAGGCGTCATTTCGTTCTCTTTAAATGTTCTCGGTTCGAAGTTTTATGAATTATAAATCAATTTGACATTCATTTAGAACTTATCTAATTCGTAAACATTGTTAAAAATGAACTGTAATAATTATACAATGAATTTTCATTATTAGGATTTCTAAAGGTGAATATGGGAATATTATTTGCTAAAATTTGGAGTTTGTTTAATAATGAAGGTAAGAAATATATGAAAATGTTTCATTAATATATATTTAAATCAATCAATAAATAATCACTAATTTAAACTACAAATGTTGTTTATATATACCAAATTTTAAATATTTTGTCATATGGGATGTAATTTATATACAAAGAAATCCTGTTTTGTAAATGTAAAATGAGATTTTTCTTTTTATAGATTGCTTTTCATATAAAAATCTTTCAAAATGAATTTCATAAGCAACCATTTTAACTATAATATGAAAACAAGTTAATATGTCAAGGCCTTTTACTGGTTAGAATTCTTGAACAAGTTATCTGCACCTGATTATTAGAATAATATACTTTAAAATAAAATAAAAAGTATTTGTTGTTTTTGGTAGTTTCAGATCTGTTCAGTAATTTCGGATTTAGTTTTACTTTCATTCATGTATCTTGCTTAAAACAGAAAAATAAGCCAACTTTTTAAGTTGAAATATGTTTGATATTAAAATCCATGTAATAAACAAAGCATTGACAAATATATCACACTATTTAAATGCTTTGCAAATATTTTTTAATATATCACAAATGTTTTTGGTTTACCCTAGGACCTTTTTCAGATGAAGTTCTACTAGAGAAAACACTTTTTCTGGTTGATTTTCTATTCTATTCGGTTTCCAGTGTGTTCTAATTTCCTTTTTAAATTTTTAATGAATCATACCAGAAAAGGGTTTTCTCTAGTAGAACTCCAACTGAAGGTACTAAGGTGGACCAAAAACATTTGTAATACGTTTAAAAATATTTGCAAAGCATTTTAAGGTTAGTGTGATATATATGATCTATCTACCTTCTCAGCAATGCTATCTATTTATAATAATAAATCACACACACCTGATTTGTATTTGCCGAGTTATTTTTGTTTATTCGAACGTTTTCGGCCAATTTGTATAGGCCATCTTCAGGCTTTAACAGTTTTCGTTCCAATGGAAACATATATATGTTTCCATTGGATAAATGTTTGATATTGATGTGATATATATGTTTGATATTGATCAACATATAAACTTTGTAATATTGAATAAATGTAATTACATAGATAAAATTGCATATTATGTAATTTGTCATAATTTTTAATAAGTAAATATAATTTTCTGCAGACAATTTGCATAGGGAGATATTGTTTAATAATTTTTATTATAAGTTATTATGGAAGCTCATATCTTGCTGAGTTGCTGAATATATAATAATATTTTTTTTATACATAACTATTTACATATTGTTAGTGGGTTATCTTTAAGCTTGTAAACTCATCAAATTTGATAAAAATTAAATTAATGCGACATTGTCTGCTACCAGAGTTTAAACAAAAGTTGGTTTAATAATCCAAAAATGTTTTTCACACAGTAATTTGACTTCTATAAATAAGACTGTTTGTTTTAGTAGAAATGAAGTTAGGAGAAAAATTTAAGAGAGTAGAATTAAAATTAAGAGAGAGATAATTTTATCCATGATATAAGAAAAGACATTAAAATGTGTACTTTGCCATTTTTTTCATTTAAGGCTGCTTCTGATTATAATTTCATTACAAATTGAAAAACATAAAAAGTGATTACTGGTATTTTAATTTTGATATTTTGCAAAAAATATGCCTGTATCTTTCTGTTTATAGAGTATAAAGTATAACTAATTAGTATTCAGTTTTAAAAATGTTTGTAAGGATATATTAAATATGCTACTGATTACATTAAAATTGGTTTTTTATTATTATTGACATAACATTTCAAACATTTTATAAAGTTGTCCAAATTATAATAATTTTTTCTAAATTCTCTAAGTTAAACTTTAAGTTTGAAATTAGTAGAAAAAAATAAGGAACAAACATTTCTATATATAAAATGAAACAATATTACTAAAAAAAGTAACTTTTTCTATTTAGAATTTTTGTTCAATTATTAACTATAAGCTAATTACAATGATTATTTTAATTAATGGTCAAACTATAATTGAAAATTATTGGTAGCTGGGATTTAATTTTTTTTTTTAAATTAAATCCCTGCTGCCAATAATTTTCAATTATAGTTTGACCATTAATTAAACATGCAAGTTTAATAGTGCACCATTTAAATTTAACACGTGCATTCCAATTAGTAATGATTATTTTGAATGTTTGTTTATTTGAAAAAATTGATTTGAAATTTCAGTATTTGTGCAATCAATTATAGTTGGTTTAAAAACATGCATATGTTAAATTATTTAATCTTTATTGTAAAATTGACATTTTTATATCCATAAATCACTCTTTCATACATTCCAAAATTAATATTTTAAGTTGCTTAATTAATTTTATGAAATTCAGCAATTATTTTGTAATTTAATTTCTATGAAAGATTTTTTAGTATGTTTATCAGTTTTTTCCACTGATTTTCATTTAAAATATTTTAAAATTAAAATACTAAAAAAAATTAGATAATTTTTTTATAATAAATTGATATTATTCAAAATTATAATATATTTGTAAATTTAAAAACTGTTAGTTGGAAAAATAAACATCTAGATTTATAAGCTATCTCTGTTTCCAGTCATTGACCTTTTTATTGCTTTAAATTTCTTTGGTGTTAAATTTCATTTTTTGTTTGTAGAATATTTACAACTCTATTGACAATTTTGAGTAAATTTTTTAAAAATTTAATAAATCTAACAAATTTAATAATAATTAAATATATGTTGTGCCTAATTATGGGCTATCACAAGCATTCAAAGTTTGAGTAAGGATTAGGTATAATTTCCAAAGATGTATATACCACTAAAATGCTTGTGGGGAAGTGACAAGATGAAAAGGGTAAAAGTTCATAGGTACATATTTCTGTTTCATAGAGGACAATAATGCTAAATTTTCAAATAGGAAAGTCATTCTGTTCAATGCATACTTATTGAATAAATAACTGAGGGCACTAAGAATGCCTATCTACTTGTTTAGTACAGTATTGAGGTTTAAGATTATTAAGGATTTTTTTGTAATTATTTTCTCTGTATAGTCAGAATTAGATAACTCATAATGTTGATCAGTTTGGGCATAAGGCATAGTTTTGTATTGGAAGCAATGTTTAATGAAACATGCAGATTTCATTGATTTGCAAGTTTTTTGGAAGAATTGCAATAACCAAGAAACAAATTTTGGATGACAATACCTTGAATAAAAGTTCATAATCTTGAATCAAAAGTGTGTTAACATTTGTCAATCCAGCAAGAATTTAATAGCATAAAAATGTTTTCAATTATTTGAAATTTAAAACGATTGAAAACATTTTTATGCTATTAAATTCTTGCTAGATTGACAAAGGTGTAATTTTTTATCATATTTTGTATCCAGTACACAATTTGTTAAATGTGTTAACATTGACCGAAACTCTTGCATGCAATATAAGGATATATTTCCAGGGGCTTTTCATGGTCGCAACTGTGTTGACATTTTATCTACTGGATAGATTTTTGTGGGACAGAAATACTCTCTTAGTTCTATGAGCCACTGGAAAAAATTCAATGTTAAATACTTTATGTAGGAGATTTATTTAATTTTTTGCATGTCTTGAAACTTAACTTGAAGGTCTAATGACTTGAACTGGCCTCTTCAGTTATATTTTTGAAATCATTTATATTTCTAGTTTTGCAAGTTTTAAAGCTATAAATGCATATTTATGTAAAACCAAAATCCTTAATTTATGTACAAATTTACTAACAGCTAAAAATTAAATAGATAAATTTTTTGTACAATATTTTTTCTAAATTGTTTAAAATTACAAGAATTTCCAAATAAATAGAAGGTACAAGTACCTTGTCATAATTTTTAATAAGTAAATATAATTTTCTGCAGACAATTTGCATAGGGAGATATTGTTTAATAATTTTTATTATAAGTTATTATGGAAGCTCATATCTTGCTGAGTTGCTGAATATATAATAATATTTTTTTTATACATAAATATTTACATATTGTTAGTGGGTTATCTTTAAGCTTGTAAACTCATCAAATTTGATAAAAATTAAATTAATGCGACATTGTCTGCTACCAGAGTTTAAACAAAAGTTGGTTTAATAATCCAAAAATGTTTTTCACACAGTAATTTGACTTCTATAAATAAGACTGTTTGTTTTAGTAGAAATGAAGTTAGGAGAAAAATTTAAGAGAGTAGAATTAAAATTAAGAGAGAGATAATTTTATCCATGATATAAGAAAAGACATTAAAATGTGTACTTTGCCATTTTTTTCATTTAAGGCTGCTTCTGATTATAATTTCATTACAAATTGAAAAACATAAAAAGTGATTACTGGTATTTTAATTTTGATATTTTGCAAAAAATATGCCTGTATCTTTCTGTTTATAGAGTATAAAGTATAACTAATTAGTATTCAGTTTTAAAAATGTTTGTAAGGATATATTAAATATGCTACTGATTACATTAAAATTGGTTTTTTATTATTATTGACATAACATTTCAAACATTTTATAAAGTTGTCCAAATTATAATAATTTTTTCTAAATTCTCTAAGTTAAACTTTAAGTTTGAAATTAGTAGAAAAAAATAAGGAACAAACATTTCTATATATAAAATGAAACAATATTACTAAAAAAAGTAACTTTTTCTATTTAGAATTTNATTCTAGATTACTTAGAAAAACAGTCTTTTATATATATAAAAAAAACTATATTACATACAAATGTACGAACAAATAAAAACCCAGTGAAGTGGGTCCTTGCAGCTAGTATAGTATATATATACAGCTCAGCTTCATTATAACCTGATGTAAGTCCCAAGTTTCATATTCTCAAGTTGTATATTTAGTCATTAAATATAAAATGTAGATTTTTTCTATTTTCAAAAATATTGTGTAAAATTTTAATTTTTTTCCAAACTACTGCATTTTAATTTTGGGACTAATAGGATATATTTTTTCATATCTGTTTTTTATAGTGCCAACTTTGCCTACTGCAAAATAAAACTCCAGGATTAATGAATCACCTCACTTCTGTCCCTTAGAATTCATAGTTGAGGGAGGAAAGACAAGCTGAATGATGCTTGTGTTACTTTGTCAGTAATCCTAATATTTTGATGATTCATAAATAATCAGGAGTTCAGTGTAAATAGAATACATCATTGAAAAGTTGCAAATAAACAATACAGTCTGTTCAGTATGCAAGTAAATGCTTTTTAGCAGATAAGAATTTGTCTATACTCCATATAGACAAATGTACTTTTGACAAATATAAGTTAGATAAATAACACTTTTTGTTTTGCAGAATATTTATTTATTATATACAACTCCTAGACAAAAACTTAGAATATTCATCTAACTGAAAGTTTAGTGTACATTTTCTCATGAACAACACAGAGTACGAAAATTATTTTCGACATTACATAAACAATGTCTGTGTATATTTATTATACCCATTAATCAGACAAATTAACTCAAACTTTTTTTTTGTTACAAATGGAAATGAAATGACAAAAAATAGAATAACAGTTTAACCATGACAAAAAATTAGAATATTAGCTAAATGTGGGTTAAATATAGGAAATACAATGAAGTAAACTTAATATTTTTTGGCGGTAACACCAAAAAATATTAAGTTTATTTTGTTGTATTTACTGCTTGCAATCTTTGGACATGGTGCAGATTAATGCTTTACATTCATTTCTGGTGATGCAGTTCCAAATGTGTTGAATGCACGTCATTAGCAACTCTTTAGAAGTTGGGTTACCATTCATTAAATTGTCATTTCATGACTTCCCACAAATTTTCAATGGAGTTTAAGTCTGGGGAATTGCTTGGCAAAGGCAGGATTGCAGTCTTTCATTCTTGTAACCAACATATTGTTGACTTTGTGGTATGAGAGGATGCCCTGTTTTGTTGTAATAGAAATGTTTCCTCATCTAAATCCTCTGCCAATGGTATCATAAATGTCTCTAAGATGTCTTGATATGTCTGTGCATTGACATGTTTTCAAAGAATGCACAGATGTCCTATGCTGTTAGCACTCATGCATCCCCAGATCACGACGGATGATGCAAACTTTATGGATCTCTTCATACAGTCCTTTTCAAAGGCCTCTTTGGCTGTTCTCAATACACATGGGCCTTGGTCACCACAGGAGAGACAAAACAGGGATTTGTCACTGAAGAGAACATTATTCCAGTCATCTTGTCACCTTATGAGCCTCTCTCTGCATCATCTAACACATGCTGGTTGTTGCTTTTTCATTAGAGATGGCATGCAAGTGATTAATGCTTTTAAGGCGATTTTGCACAACAATATTTCTGAAGTTTCTCTTGTCCCTCATAGTCATTGCTCATTTACGTCCACATTTCTGGCATTTGTTAGTTAAAACTTGAACACTATTTTGTTGTTTCAGTACTCTAGAGACTGTTGGCTGCAAACACTTTACATAATTTGCAATTTCTTTTTGTGTTCTTCCTGCTTTATGCAAGGCTTTAGTTCTGTCACTGATGTTGCACTTACACCCCATGTTGTACTGTTATACTGCACTGCCTAACAATATGCAAGTTTTGCATTACAATTTAGTTTTTTATGGTTGTTTGTCTGCTGTTTTTGCTAATAATCTAATTTTTTGTCATGGTCAAACTGTTCTATTTTTTTTGTCATTTCATTTCCATTTGCAACAAAAAAAATGTTTGAGTTAATTTGTCTGATTAATGGGTATAATACAGTCGATCCCCCTATAAGATCATTGATTTTTCCGTTTTATCTGAATTACATGTTGTACGAGTCACTTAGATTTTACAAATATGTGAGCCGTTCACAGCCCGGCACACGTATTTGTAAAATCTAAGTGACTCGTACAACATGTAATTCAGATAAAACGGAAAAATCAATGATCTTACAGGGGGATCGACTGTAAATATATGTAAATATTATTTATGTAGTGTCAAAATAATTTTTGTGTTCTTTGTTGTTTGAGAAAATGTATACTAAACTTTCAGTTAGGTGAATATTCTAATTTTTTTGTCTAGGAGTTGTATAATATGCAATTCTGTACTGTATGCATATATATGTATGGTACTGTACATATACACTTTTTTTATGATAGTGAAAATTTAATGATTGTTTTATTGTCATTTTGTTTTATTTTGTGTAGAAAAAATTTGTGGAATACAATTATTTATTTAGAACTTTTCAGTAAAGCATTTTTGAGTCTCTTGCATTTCTATTCAGCTGTGTATAGTCACAAGATCTAATAGGGTTGCTGGAGTAATTGTATATTTTATTTCCTGGCTTTTGCATGCCAGAGAGAGAAAGAAATAGTACTTGTTGTTTCACAAATGAATGTTTTGAATTCAAAATTTCTTAAGTCATCTGTGTTGAGTTCAGATTTTAGCAATTTTTTCAGCAGTGCACTCTGTGGCCCTCTTTCTCTTCCTTTTCTTTATGTCCATCTTATAGTGTTGCCACCTTTTTAAAATTGCTGATCTGTATACAGTATTTTAAAGTTAGGATGTTATATTTAGAATTAAAAAAAATTTATTTTTTTATTGTGAGTAGAAAATAAATATTTTTTATATTAGAAGGTAAACATGTACGTGATGTATTATTAAAGTAATACAATAATCACATGTGGCATATCCAAAAATAATTAGTAACAATCCGATGTCGATATAAATTGCAATTACATAAAAGTAAAAATAATAAATAGTAAGACATACCAACATTAATAATAATAAATTACAAAAGATACATTGTACTGTATCTGATATAATATAAATATAGAAATTTGAAAACTAACATCAGTAATGGTTACATATAGTAATAAACTATATGAAAATAATTGAGAAAAATTACATAAAAATAAATATTACATTTATTCTTTATTTACTGCCTTAAAAGCATATTTTTGGTTGCTCCTAGATGCATCTAAAAGTTTTTTTATTTTTTATTATTTCTTTGTAAAAATTTTTACATTCAATTTTTATGTTACCTGCAAATTAGTAGTTTGGCTTTAATATTTTCTGGTGTTAATCTGTTTCTTTTGTTTCACCATAAGTTATTTGTTGAAGAGAAACATCTTTCAACATACTTATTAGAAGTTGGAATGCTAAACATAAATTCAATTATGCTCTGAATGTTTGGAAATTTCCTCTTTTTTTAATATAATTGCCCATAACTGTGAATTATTCTTTTTCTGCTTTTAACTTGTCTTTCAAATTTCCTACTCTTTTCTGTATTGTGCAAAGTTCATTAAAACATCTGAAAACCAACAAATTAATAATTAATCCAGACCATGAATTTAAAAAAACAGCTTGTCCAGGTGAAAACTGGCCTGGTGGCAACATTACCATCTTAAGTGTCTTACCTATTTATGTTTGATGCAACCTTTTTAGCTGCCTCCACCTGGCTAATTGCATCTTTGTTGTCAAACATTTATTGCAATGCTCTTTGGTTTTTAGCATTCATAACAACTGGCTTTCTTCCACTTCCTGATCTTATTTTCCATGTTCCGGATATTTCATACTACTACAAAATATTATATACAATACACAGTTGATTTGCTATGGCCTTCAGCTAAAAAATGCACCCCACCAATTTTTTTGAGTGGTTTGCTTTATTTTTGTACATTTGTACAATGTGCTTTCTTAATATGTCTTCTTTTGAAGTCATTTTTCCAAACTGACTTATAAATGTTTGAAAGCTTCATGTGCTGTAACCAGACATGTATAATGTAATTTTTGGTGCAAAGATTTTAAAATTGTCTTTTTGAGTTCAGAAGTTATGATGCTTTAAACTTAGTCCAGATTTTTTTTGTCTCATCCTGTTATGCATATGACAGTGTTTGAACTCAAAGCAAATGTTAATTGTGGACAATTTCTAAAAGAATTACCATACAATGTTAGGCTTTTTAGCATGCTCCACTGTAGTAGTGAAGTGCTTATGTTAGGACTTTTGACTATCTGTCAGATGTTTTGTATCTGTCAGATGTCCATGTGCATGCACAATGACTTCACTTTCATTACCTAAGTGTTATGTTCCATTCAGTCCATTTATTGTGCATGCGCAACAACTACTTGATTCCAAGAATTTATAAAATTTATTTTAAAGAAAATTAATATTTGATTTGCTTTTGTGGAGCATTCTATCAGATTGGCTTGACCAAGCTTGTTAGTATTGGTCTTAATGAATAGTCTTCAGAAACATGGTGTTATGTTATCTCAAAAAGGTGAACATTTTCTAGTTCAGGATAACAACTTTTTCCAAAAATAGCAAGTTTTGCAACTATGCAATTACCTCAGTCCTAGTATGTTGTGTTAAACTTAAATTTTTAATTTAAGGCTAACACCAGCAGTTTCTTAGATATTCTTCACTCTTTAAATTTAAAAATTTATGAAATGAAGAATAGCTGAGAACTGAGTAGTATGAAATTTGCATAGAGAAAACAGACAGGTTAACAGTTTAATGTTTTCAACTTTTTTAAAAATATTTCTTGCAGAATGTAATCTAAAAATAAAATTTAAAATATGTTACTGTAAAATTTCCATTTTAAAGNAAAATAATGATCACTTAAAAAAATATAATTTTTGCATAAAAATTTTTTTATTTCAGAGCATAAAGTCATTATTATAGGCTTAGATAATGCTGGAAAAACTACAATTTTATATCAGTTGTAAGTATTACAATAATCAAAATAAAAATCTGGTATTCTAACTTTCAAGTGATTTTAAAAAATCTGGATTATTTACTTCTATTTAGGTTAAGTTGTTATAAAAAATTACTTTATTAAAATATATTAGGTTAGATTATTATAAAAAATACAATAGATTAAATATTTATTTCTACTTATAAATGTTGATTTTTTTGAGACTTGTTTTAAGTTTCAAAAAATCAACTAACTCAAGAATCAAGAAAATAAACTATTATCAATGTTTATTTTCTTAATTGCTTTATCAATTTAATTTTATCAATTATTTCAACAGCTTAATGAATGAAGTTGTTCATACAACACCGACTATAGGGAGTAATGTTGAAGAAGTCATTTGGAAAAATATTCGTTTTGTCATGTGGGATTTAGGAGGACAAGAATCATTACGTTCTTCTTGGAATACTTATTACAATAATACTGAGGTTAAAAGTTATTTTTTTTTATTATTAATATAAATTACAGTAATACCCCGAACTTACACGATAGGTGGGACCGAGCGATAACCGCGTAAGTTGAATTCATGTAAGTCGGGGTATAATTTCGCAATTTATGTAAAATCCAAGTCAGTTGTATGTAAGCTAATAAATGTTCTCGTTAATCTTATCTCATCTTTTGATTCGTTCATGGTTACAAGAAATCACCACGTAGTGTCTCTCAAGTCTCCGTAGATATAACAAACACAGAAATAAATTGTAGCTATATGTTGATTCCGTGCGTCCGACACGTCCGAACATAAGCCGAATAATAGTGTGGGGGAGTGAGTAATCAAGAGTTGCATGGCACTCAAACAAAAGACAAATTGATGAGATTTGAAAATAGCGTAACTCCGGGTTTGCATAAGTTGGGGTAGCGTAAGTCAAGGTATTACTGTATAAGTTTAATTACAAAATTATTTTTTCTTATTCTTGATTTTTAAGTTATTAGTTATATATATTTAAAACTTGCATTACTGATAAAATATGCATTTCATTCAAGATGAAAAGAATTTAATATTAAACTGGGTAACACTACTTTTTTATAGTTATATTTTATGTTTAACTTTGTTTCATTCATTGATTGCATGATGCTTGAATCAAGGCTATTTATATCATATTTTTCCCTACATCTAGAATATCAGTTTGAAAGTAAAATCACATTCACTACTATTCAAATATTTTTCTTTAAACTCAACAATATTTAGATAAACTACTAATTATTTATGCTGAACTATTTATTTCTTGTTATATTTAGTGTAAAAATGCTAAATAAATAGCTATGTAAGTTGCATAATATATCAAATGTTAAGTTTACATAATGCAAGGTAATAATTTAAATAATAATAAAAAAATATGGTTTGTGATTATTAAATGTATTTTTGTATAAATTATATCTTAATTTTATAAGATATATTAAATTATGTATTATCTTATTTTCTGAAAATAGTGCAAGTATGCACGTTCAGAGTTTACAGAATTGAGTAATTGTTTGTAGATTGTATGTCAACTTATTGATATTTTTTGGTATCTTTTTTAAGACTAAAAGAATTTCTTCACTAATAAAAAGCAATTTTGTTTAGATTTTTTGTTTTAGATTGAAAAACTAAATATAATATATTCTTGCTTTCAAATAGATATTCTATCAATTTAGACAAAATATATTGTAAACATATATAGTTGGTTTGCTGTATGTTATATTAACAATGTAAATTCGTCTCTGTAATCCAAAACACACGCTTTGGTAGACGTATCTCACAGCAATTTCTGGTTAGCAAATTTAACTTTTATTACCCATTGAACTACAAATATATTTCGGGTTGGTATAATATACTCCAACCCCTCTTCAGTGCTAGTTCAAATAAACAAAAAGTGTCAACATAGTCATGTTTTAACACTAGTCAAGTAAACATAGTCATGTTTTAACACTTTTTGTTTATTTGAACTAGCACTGAAGAGGGGTTGGAGTATATTATACCAACCCAAAATATATTTGTAGTTCAATGAAAAATAAAAGTTAAATTTGCTAACCAGAAATTGCTGTGAGATAAGTCTACCAAAGAGTGTGTTTTGGATTACAGAGACGAATTTACATTGTTAATATTGTAAACATGTTTTGGTTCAAGTTACACTTATAATATAATATTTAGATAAAATTTGATGATGATATAACTACTGGGTCAGTTTATTTGGGACATCTGATATAGTAAATACAGTATTATTAAACTTTATTGATTAAAGAGAGAGCTTTTATAGTGGGAGAGAACATAAATTTTCTGATATATATTTTTATCTTAAATAAATTAGTGAATGATAAAAAAATTGACAAATTTTAAACAACAGCAGTTTAGAAAAAGACTTTTTCTTTATCTGGCATTGAGTAAAATGAATACACAATATCTGGTCTTTGAGATTGGTCTAAGTTGATCAAGAAGCAAATAGTGAGTTAATAGATCTTCATTAGTACCACCCACAGTAAGGACAAGTTGCTGCTGAAGCTATATTTATACAATGGTATAAATTTGACATCAAACTTGTTCAATTTCAATTGAAGTTCTGTTAAGAGATGGTTCCTAATGTCTGCCTTGTTATTCATATGATATAATTTCCAAATTTAATATTTGTAGCATAATTCCTGCTCTATTAATTCAGCTGTTGGTTAGTTGATTATTAATATATATCAGGGTTTTGAGATGTTTATATTGAAGGATCAGTGATAAATTAAAAAAAAACCTGAACTCAAAGAATAAATTCCCGAATATTTGATCTCAGGAGCAAATTTAACTTCTGATAGACTTTTATTAATAAAACAGATTTTTTTTAGTTTTTTCATTATTTTGAAATATTACACCTTTTGTTTTTTGAACATTTATTGAAAAGTTAAGTTTTATATATTTGTGTTCAGTTACACTGAAATGCAACTTTGGAATCAGCTAAGAGTGATATATCATTTGCATATAATAAACAGTGTAGGTGTAAAGGAGTCAATGTCCGATCATTATTTTATGTTTTGGGGCGTTATTTTTATTTAATTATTTTCTTTTTGGGGTTCTTTTTTTGTTAAGGACAAACTCCTTAGCACCAGTGACCATAAAAGAAAAAGTAAACTTAGTTTGCATCGGTGCCTGATCCTGGAACGTCATCCTATGTAAATTAAGACAGTGCGGAGCTGCACTCGAAATAGAATAAAAAGCGACACTCCATGACAGAGAAGGTAGTTTTTCAGGTGACAACTGTGGTAGAAACGTCTGTGATCAATTAGAGGAAACCGTATCTTTTTGCTGTACAATCCTTTTGAGGTGGAGATAAAAGTTTTGTTGAGTTGGATATTATAAGTATTATTGTCTTTGATTATTGATTTTTGTTGCTACTTTTCCAGTGTTCAATTATTTAACTTACTGTTGGGACAATTAACCCATTATTGTTTTTTTGTCAAGATAATAAATCTTATATTTATTGTGAATTATTATATGTTGTTGTGAAAATTATTGGTTATTTTTTATTTTGGAAAGTCCAGACCTGGTACTTGAACCCTACTATTGTGTAACCCCTTTTTGTTTCGTAAACAGTGCGTTACATAACTGGCGCCCCGTTTATGTAAACAAAAAGGGGTTACATAATAGTGGGGTTCAAGTACCAGGCCTGGACTTTCCAAATAAAAAAAACAATAATTTCCACCACCACAGACAATAATTAATAATAAATATAAAGTTTAATTCTATTGACAACAAAAAAACAAATAATGGGTTAATTGACCCGAACAAAAAGTTAACTAATTGTAAAGTAGTAACAAAATCAATAATCAAAGAAACTTGTACGTATTTCTAATCAACAGAAAATATTTTAACTCCACCTCAAACAATATGATTTTACAGCAAAAGATACTATTTCCTCTAGTTTATAACCACCGTCGCTCCCACAGTGGTCACCTGAGTTTTACAGGGTGTAAAGGAGTCAATGTCCGATCGTTATTTTATGTTTTGGGGCGTTATTTTTATTTAATTATTTTCTTTTTGGGGTTCTTTTTTTGTAAACGGTGCGTTACATAGATCTTGTTCTGAATCAAAAGAAAGTCCCTGTAATCCCAACAGTACAAATATCTCTGGAAATTCATTTGTATACAGTATAAAAATAAAAGAGTGAGAGATTCTCAGTGTGGTAATTCTTTATTTGAATGACCTCGTATAAATTTGACATTTGTTAATTTCATAACAAGTTATCAAAAAAGTCTATAATAAAGTTATGAAGGATTTAGAAATTTTCATTCTATATAATTCAACTCATAAAATAGTGGTTCACACTTTTGTTAATACTGTATATCTAATTCATTGTTTTATTAGCAGTTCATTAGCTATTATTACAAACAGGTAAAAACTTGTTAAATCATTTTTCTCTTCTAATTAAACCTGAGAAAAATGGATATACAGTCGACCCCCCTATAATTACGGTCCCTATAATTACGATTCCTATAAAACTACGAAAAAATATACGTATTTTGGAAATGTTGAGTCGGATTAGTGTAGAATCGATTAATTTTATGGAAGAAAGCCTTTCAATCAGCCGTAGTCCGTAAACTTGACACGTGTCCGGCTGTGATTGGAACGACTTGTAAGAAATCGGATTCCTAATAAATTGGAACGTATCTATATCTTATAGGGGGGTCGACTGTATTATATAATTCCATGTAAGGAACATTTAAAAAGTGTGCAATTACAAAATTTCAATTTTTTGGATTTAATAAATGCTGGGAAATTATTGTAGAAGTTTATTCAACATCTTTTTGACAGAATTATGACATAATTATTATTATTTTTTTTTATTTTATATTGTTTGAATTGTCTATGTATTATTTTTGGGCTGCAATTTGAAAAAATTGTAGACTTATAAGTTCCTCCTGTCTTTCTTTCCTTAATCTTGAGAATGGAGTTAGATAGATGAAAGTTGAGACTAGCTTTGGAAAGCTTAGGGGCAGGAGGTCCTCATTAACAATATACAAACTTCCAATGCAAATAGGAAGTCATGTTATTTCAATTCAAAAATTTTTCCTTGAAAGGAGTTAGATAGATGACTGGCATGACTATTGCTAACAGGAAAAGTATGATGTACAGGGGCTTGCTAACAGGAAAAGTGTGCTGTATAGGGGCAAATACTACTAATTTGAGATGAAGAGCATATAATTTAAATTAAATAAATTAAAAATATGGTTTAAAAATTGCAGCCCAGTATTGTGATGATGTGTTGGTTTACATTTGACATGCAACTTTGGAATCAGCTAAGAGAGTGACAATGTCACAATACCAGGCTGCAATTTTTAACCATAAATAATAATTATTGTGATGATGTCACAATAAATATTTGCTTGTTATAAAATATAGGTTTCAGATTGCTTAAGTGTTTTATTAGTATTATCTATACAATTTTGATTATGAGTCTATAAACACTTATCTACACATTTGAGATATAATCAATAGATATACTATAATTCTAATTTAGACTAATTAAAAAAGCCTAGTTCAAATTAGTGAAAGTCTGAAATAGCAAGGTTTTTACTCAAATGAATATTGCATGGTCTGAAATTGCACTTTATTTAAAATCAAATTTTATTGGGTACTTTAAATGAACAAGTACAGTGGTTTAATAAACTTGTACAATGCAATAGTAGTAGTGGCATTGTTCTTCTCATTGACAATATGTACTAATTTGGGCTTAAAAAAAGAAGTTAATTTTTGTTTGTAATTTCTTTTTCTAATTGTTCTTTGATCATATCTTGATGCATTTTGTTAAAGCCTGGATTAGAATTGACAAAGTCATTACAGTAAAACCCTGCTTAACACGGGAATGCGTTCCTAGATGACAAAGTGCTAAATGAAAAAGTGTCAAACAAGGTCATTTTAACTTAAAGTAAATAGGGATAAGGTACGTAACCAAAAACACGTAACCAAAAATAAACAAATTTTACTTTAATTTTAAGTTATATTATTATGTAAATTAATATAAAAATATGAAAAATTTTTATTTTTGTTAAGGGACATTTTTTTGGATTATAAAAATATGTTAAATAACACACAAACATATGCACACTGTAAATGTAAAGTTTATTTTTTGTGACGAAGGTCCTGTCTTTTCTGAAATTCTTGTTTTTGCGATAAAGTCGTGAAGTTTCATTTGTCGCTTTTTTTCCCCTTAAGCAAATTTTGGTAGCAGAAGATCGCATCCAAAACGCCTCATTTTGCTTTTGCAGTCCTTTCAAAATCTGGATCATTCTCTACAATTTTATCAATGATTTTATTTATCGTTACCAAACTTTTATGAAGGAAATCTGTAAAGAAATTTTTTGGGTTCTTTGTTTTCAGAATCACTATTTTCCAGTTTTACACAAATTCCTTGTTCTGCAGTTCTTGAAGGTCATCATTGATAAGACTCTCACAAGAAACCTGCAGTAACTCCTCAATCTCCTGTTCATCTACATCTCCTAGTCCTGCTGTATTGATTAGGTTGAGTTTGATCAACCTAACGATACAGTGATAGTCTCTTCTCGTTGAGAAGTCTTGAATACTTTCAGCCATAACTTCTTCCACACTTCATTCATGCATTTATCAGTTAATTCTTGCCAAATGAAGTCGATATTGACTATGGCATTTATGATGATATATTTTTTCCAAAACTGTACCAAACAAATATAGATTTAAAGAAAGTGCACCATTTTGCCACTTTTTTCTGATTGGTTCGTGTTCGTAAATAATCATATTATATATGAATCAATGAAATTCTGTGATAATTTGAATCAACATAAATTTTGAGCTTTTTTTAGGCTTCGAGCAGACCGTGTTATATTGAATCAGTGTTAAGCAAGACAGCATTAAGCGGGGTTTTACTGTACTTTAAAAAAATACACAATGCAAAGCAATAGTCCAAATTAGTGAGGTTTTACTGTACTTATATTTTTCCATTCTTTTCAGAGGATAAATATTTTTGGTCTGTTTTAAGCAACCTTTTGCAATATATAATTGTAGAATAAAACATTCTAAACAACTTTTGTTTTCCAAGTGATTTTTACTTGAATTATATCCAAAAATATTAAATTTTTGTACATTTAATATTTTGAGACTTTTTAATCGTACATTGATTATGTTGCTTACATATAAGTTTAATATTGATTTTAAGCATGCTATATTTTATTCATTGTTAATATCATAAAATTGTTAACCTATATTTTTGTATGTTTTTAATTTTTTATATAGTTAAATTTCAATAAATAAACTTGACATCACTGTTGTATTCTAAATAAAATTTTTAATACTATAAATTTTAAATTAAGACTAATTGATATTTTTATTAGTGACAATGTGAGACAAATCATTCATTTTAAAATGTAACTACAATAATACACATTTTATTCTTAAAACTGTTGTATCTATTAGCTGTATAAGAATAAATGTTGTAAACATTGTTATAGTACTGTATATGATTAAACTCAATAAAGTTTTAAAAAAGGCTTAAAAGCATATCTAAATCTTTTATATTCATAAATTTTAATCCAAAATTGTTTTTATTGTCTTTTTATCTGTGCTTTTATTTATGAGGTAGTACTGGCCTACATTATCTCAGATAATGAGAGTTCAGTTGCATATTATATAAAAATTAAAAATTTGCATTGAAAGAGTATTTAAAAACTCCAAAGTATTTGAAATATGAATAAATGCTTGAAAGGATTCAAACCACATGCAGTTTAGATGGATACAACTATCATGTTCAAGAAGCTATCATGGTATAATTTCAGCTGAATTCATCTGAATCTGCCATTTTTATTATTTCAAATAGTTTGTTTCACTAACCTGTTTTTTAAATTAGCAATTCTAGTAAAAATAAAATTTTAATTAGATATTTCTAGAAAATAACACACAAATTTGACATTTTAGTGCTGTCATTAGATAAGTATTCCAAAATCATACTGTTAAAATTAGGTTATTACAGCTGATAGAGTATTGAGACAATTTTTCTAAAGATATGTGGTTCAAATTCATTATCTAGAAATAATTTATTTACTAATTTTTCATCATTTTGAAATTTAATTTTTATTTTTATGTACATTTTTCTTTTTGATTTATACTTAATTTGTGTAATTAATTGATTTTATCGTTTATGACAAAAATTTTGATATGAAATAAATATTACGCAATGTCTATTTTGAAATAGATTAAGGTTACTAATACAGATAAGATATAAGTCATAACATTTAATTTTATTCATTAAAAAACTATTTGAAATATTTCATGTATTTTTAATTAGTTCTAAAATTTTTCCAAATGATTAAAATATTACATTTATTTTTAAATTATATTTTGTTAATCCAATTGGTTTTTAAACATACCTTGTTTTGTAAATTTAAAAAATTATGTAGCAGTGTTTGTGACTTATTGCTTATATTTAGAGAATTTTTAATGGTATCTGAAATTACAGCCCCCAACCAATTTTTTTGCTGAAATCATAAAATTTTGACAAAACTTGACATTTTTAAGTTAATTTTATTACTAATGTTGTACAAAAATATTGGTTACTTATTACTACTGTATTATATCTTGTAATCACTTTAGTTCTGAGAATTCAAAAATTAGTGAATGAGAAAAAAACAATTATACTGATTACTTTGTTTATTATAAATATAAATGTAATTAAATGTTAAACTATTTAAAGTTTTCTTTTTGATTCTATTACTAAATTTAGTTGATTTTTATATTCACAATTAATTTTTTATGTAAAAATAAAATTAATATTTTTGTTTTGAAGAAGCAAGAAAATGGTTTTAATATCTTTGTAACTATTAAATTTTTTTTTATATTGTTGCATCTTGAATTATTTGTAATTTTATTAATGTATAATATTAATTAGAAATGCTCTATTTTTGTTTTACAGTTTTACTGCCAAACTAAAATAATAAACATTTTGTTTTTTCTTTAAAAAATAAAAATTTAATATGTTATTGGGCAATTATTAAAATAAATTATTGAAAAAAAAGGCTATTTATAACTATTATAAAAAATTCAAAATAATGTTATGAAATTATGAAACATATTGATTTTAATGGTTTATTGTATCATTAGTTGGGTTTTTTGAATAGATTATATTCTAAAAATAAATTATTTTACTGAAAATAAAATGTCAAGTTATTTTATTTTTAGATAAGAAGAAATTTTTGCTTTTTAAATTTATAAATTACACACACATACACATCATTATATATGTATATACAGTATATATAATGATAAAAAAACTTTGGTTGTAATTTTTGTTTATTGATAACTCTCTAATCAATATTTCATTTTTCTTTTTTGACAAAATTCTTATTTTTCTAAATTTTCACAAAAGTAATTAGTTTTGAGTAAAGTTTAAAATTAACCTATATAGATTAGCATTCCAGAGTAAATTAGTCTTTTGCAAAGTTATTACAAATGTTCTTTCAGTTCAGTTTTGTGCTTTTTTTTGTTTAATAAAATTAAATATATTTAAACAAATGTAATTTGTATATAAAAATGTCTAAACAAATTTTTGGAAGAATATTTTGATTTTACTTTTCTTTCTTGAACTTTCTGGAAAAGTTTTTTTCTATTTATTAATCCTATCATAATCTTATCTATTAATCCTATTAAACTTATTAGCTTACAGGAGATTATTTTTTTAATGTTATTAATATTAACGTTTTCAGAATGTTATGATAATTTGTAATTTTTTCAAAGTTTTTATCATAAGTTTATTATTATTAAATATATATATAATTAATCTTTTTAAAATAAAAAAGTAATTTGTAATCTTCTTCATTTTAGTTTGTCATTGTAGTATTGGATAGCACTGATCGAGAAAGGCTTCATATTACTAAAGAAGAACTTTGGAAATTGATGAATCATGAAGTATGTGATTTATATAATAACAACAATAATAATAAAGTATAAATATTATATACATAATTTTAATAATTTTGTGATAATTGTGAAATAGTTTACTATTAAGTATAAAATTATTTGATAAAGTATTTGATTAAAAGTTGATTTGTATCACTAAATATTGCATTAAATAAGATAGCTTATCAATTTTTTTAAAAGCTTTATTTTATGATCATGATATAAAAATTTATAATAGTAAATAAATCTCTTATTATTGCAATGATGGTTTTAACCTGCTTTATCAAAAATAAATTAAAATATCATTTATATTTTAAGTTTGAATTAATATTTAAAAGTTAAAAAAAAAATTTTAAATGGCTATATTATATTTTGTTTTAATTGTTAATTTTTTAACCTAAAGTTAAACTGTAAGTAATATAAATATTGTATTTGTTGCATATATTGCAATACAATATATTTATTTTATAATTATGAACAGATTTATTATGAATGCAGAAAATACATATTTAATTAAAATTGACACAAATTTTGCTTAATAGAAAATTATCTAAGCTACATCAATGGTGGATTTAGAGATCTGGAGGTCCTATATAATTGAAATGACTTAGTTGTGAAAATGGAATATTTTAATATTTTTTATTTACAAATTAATTTTTTTTACTTATTTATAATTCCAGATTTTTAAGGAACAGTTAAAAATTTTGCAAATGATTTATAGGTTTTTCAATTGTTGAAATCTTTAATGGTAGCTTAGTTTACTTATTGATAAATTTATTATCATATAATATGTAGCTGTTTATTATTTTGCTAGAAATTACACTTCTGTTGTCACTTTTGTTGTTGCAAATTATGATTTAATGGAAGAAAGTTAATCTCTTTATAAGATGATATACATAGTTTGTTATTATTACTTATGAGATAATGGCATGATGTTGGTGGTCACAGATTTTGATCAAACTCAGTGAGAATATAGTTCATTCCCAATGACTGAATGTGCCAAGTAGTAAGGTGCAACATTTAAAATTAAAAAGAAATTTAAAGTTGAAAATTGCACAATCACTTAAATCCTTTAGCATATCTGTCAGTATTTACAGAAAGGCTGGTGGCTCAGTAGGGGTGCACCTGTTTCATAATCATGAGGTTGATGTTTTGAATTTCAGTATTAATGTAGTCTTTCTTTTTTAATGAAACTAATTTTTACTTTATTCATGGTATTTTTAAATTTATTATATTTATTTCAAAATTATTCTCAAATATTCATGTACTGTACATATGGTATTCATATGTAATATTTACTGTATTTATAATTTATTTGAAAAGACAATAACATATAAACAAAATTATCATTATTCAAGACCAATTTTGTTAATAAAAAAGTTATTTCACTTTGCTATTTGGGAGCACAATGTGGATTATAATTATTGTAGAAGCATATGAAAAAAACAGTGTGCACATTGAATAAATGTAGCATTTTTACAATAAGATTTACATGTCACTGGAAAACAAACATTTAAAAACTCTTCTGTCATCAACTAATTTGGAGGAGAATCATGCATACTATATCACATTTGAAAATAATGGAGAGATTAATATTTTCTCCTAACCACCTTTGCAAGTTCCAAAATTAATGTAGAACCTTTGGCTGCAATCAGATCTTGATTTTTGAAAGGATGCTTTCACAATACATAAAAGCATCCTTTAAACAATATTTTGCAATATTATCATGAAGTGATTCTTCTGCAGAACAAATTTCTTTGCTATTGATGTTAGCATGCAATATCAAAGCCATCTTTCCATTCTTTAACAAATGAAAACACAATTATAGGCACATTTAGGTTAAACAATGACTTTGTTGCCAAAGTATGTATGTATTGTATGTGAATACAGTAATACCCCAAACTTATGCAATAGGTGGGACTGAGCGATAATAGCATAAGTCGAGGTATAATTTTGCATATAAATACATACAAATAATTTTTAATTGGGGCCGGAGACTAAAGAAAACAATAATTTAGAAAAAAATGGTTAATAAAATCTTAGATAATACATATGTGTAACAAATTATATTATTATGCAATTTTTCACATTTATTTGATTATCACACCATAATTTTAACATTGTTTCCATCTCAATGATAATACCGTGACGTTTACAAATGATACTTGAACTCTTTAATAATGTTAACTTTACATTCCAAAGATTAAGTTTTTCTTTTCTTGTTTGATGCAGAAGAATCAGTTCTACTTCGTATTGGATGACATAGTTTAGTCTCTCAAGATTCCACGCGACATGTCCGAACATGTTAGCTGAACAATAGTGTGGGGGGAGTGAGTAATCAAGAGTTGCGTGGCACTCAAACAAAAGACGAATTGACGAGATTTGAAAATAGCGTAAGTCAAGGTATTACTGTATATAGAAAGCATTTTGTTTTTAAATAAATATTGTTATATAGCATTTTTAATTTTATTTGATGTTGACTTGTTACTTGAAACAGTTGATTTTATTGTTTTATTACCCAGTTTATTTGTTCATTTGTAGTTTTTTAAAAATAAATCAGTTTTCTCTTGGACAATATAATAAATTAAAAAACATCAAGAATAAAGTGAAAATTATAGTTTTACAAAAAAAATTACATTGATATTTTGAATCTCATTGCTATTAATCTCTTGATTATGAAAATGGTGTGACCTCACTGAACCATTGGCCACTCTGTAAATAATAAATAGAATATTTATTATTTACATGATTGTGCAATTTTCAACTTTAATTTTCTGTTTTAATTTTTAGTGTTGTACCTTATTGCTTGGCACATTCAGTCATCAAGGATGCACTATATCTTCAGAGTTCAATCAATGTCATGCCATACCCTCATTAGATATTTCATTGATGGTAAAGTTAATAAGTAGAAGAATGAAATTACTTAAATTTTCTAAAACATTTAAGTAATTTCATTCTTCAACAGATCACTTAAGAATTTATGCAAATATTAAATAAATTGTTTATTGGATATAATTTATTTTGTCAACATAACACTATAACTAATATGGCAAAATGATCTAAATCATATTTTGATGTGGTTTCTTCATAGCAGTGTAAAAATGCTCATTTAATTAAATCTATTTTGAGGTATTATTAATATTCATCTGGGTGTAAATGTCATGTAACTAATAAAGCATACATAAATCTTATTATATTCCCTCTTAATTTGTAGTTGAAAGTAATTTATTATCAGAATAAATTAAAATTAGAAGAAAATATATTAAATATATACTTGATATTCTCTTCATTATTTATGTAAAAATAAAGTCTGATATAAATTTAACACACCTTTTTTATTTCATAAATAATTAAAAAAATTATGTAAAAATATGAGATTATTATTTGGTTTTACATTTCTTTTGAAAGAAGAGTTTATACATTAAATCTAATGAATTGTTAACACACACAAAAAGTATAAAAACACCTTGTAGCTCCAGCAATATGTTAAGAGTAAAAATGTTTTGACCTCTGTTAATAAGTCTTCCTCAGTTAGAAAACAAATAAATTTAATGAAAACAAATGCATAGAGCATTCCAAAATAAATAGAATATATATAAATTTTTAAACTCAAAGGAAATCTGTGTTACTTTTTATTTTTTATTCAACAAAATAGAGATGTGAAGGTAAGAAAACAAATATAAAAGCATTTACATAAATTAAAATAACACTATTTTAGTGACAGAGTGTGAAACAATAAGAGCAAGTTAGATCTCATAAATAGAATACCAAGCAGACGATATATCTGCTTCTCAGTAGTTCATACAATGTTGTTTTCTTTTGGCTTTATAGATTTCTAATGTCTCCAAGTATCTGAGGTGTTATGGCTGCTGGAAGATCTAATTATCTTTGCATTCTCCCACTTAACTTGTATATCTTGTTGGTTAGCATAATCTACTAAGATTATATTGCCCAGAATTTTGTCAACCATATTTTTATGCTCCATAACTTTCTTCCTTAGACCAAGAATGACAAACCTGTGGTACATAAGGAGAAATCATCTGGCATGTAACATATATAATACAATTTCAATTTATAACCTGTATTTTTCAGTTATCCTTTTAGTTTATCGGGGAAGAGTCACATTAAACTATTCCCTATAGGGAAAGAGTCACATTAAACTATTCCCAAGTCCCATTAAACTATCCCCAGTATAGGGGAAGAGTCACATTAAGCTATTCCCAAGTGACTCTTCCCCCTATACTTAGGTTGTGAATGTACAGTTCTTGTTGTTTCATAAATAGAAAATAAGTGTTATATAACTGTGACAAGAAAGCCATCCTGCTTGGCAATTTTCTTGATGTACTCAAGCTCACTTATGGTGTCTGTGATGCTTGTGCTGCAATGAGTGAACATTCTTCATAATATATTATGATCTGAACACTGAGAATTTGGTGTACAGTGAGTCAACTTAGTTGTACAAGATGAAAACCAGTTAGTATATGTGTTTATGATAATGTTGGTGTAAATGATGAATATAAATGATAATTAATACTTTATAAAGAATATTTTACTCATTCATACTGAATAGGTTTTAAAAATTTTCATTACATTGTGTGAACCAGGGCTGTGGAGTCAGAGTCTGGACATATTTCTGGCCAGAGGAGCCAGAGTTGGGAAAAATGTGTTGACTGACTCTGGCATTTTAAATTTAATTTAGTTTTTTTTTTTTTTAAATGAAAGAAAATTTATTTTATATTTATTAATTTTTTAAAAATGTATTTTTATTTTGTTATAATTCATTTATTTTAAATACAAAATGCAACAATTTAATTTATTAAATATGTATCGATAGTTTTCTTTGTAGTATTTGTGTTTAGTAGTTAAATTATTTTGACCCACTTGAATTTGAATAATATTGATTCATTCCTTTCTTATCCCCGTCCTAAATAAGTATTCTATTTTTCTGAATGAGCCAGACTAATTGATCAGAGTATATATTTATCTTTTCTGAACAAGGGGCTGAAGTAGCTAGATTGCACACTTTTTAATTGAACTAACTTTTCTGGAAAGGTGAAATTGAAGTGCAAAAGTTAGAATAAAGATATGTAGATGTAGAATTCTATTGTTCCCTTTTTTTCCTCTTATTAAATATTTGTTAAAAATTAATTTTTTTGTACAAATAAATATTGATGTAAGTTAAATATTAAAAATACTAACTATAAAAGTATTTGGGTAAATTCCCTGGGCTCCTTTCAGAGTTCAGAGTAGGGTAACCCCCTATGAGTGCCTCTGCTCCCCATAAAATGACTTGGTATTTAATTTTGCCGGAGTCTGAGTTGGCCTACTAAGATTATCAGGAGTCTGAGTTGAGTGTTTTTTTACCAACTCTGCAGCCCTGGTGTGAACAGTCATCAATAACTTGTTTTTTAAATATATTTGTAGTTGAAAAGGCAAGTAAATTAAATATATTATTTATTCATCTTTAAAATTAGTTTTATTCAATTCTTGTATTGATTAAATAGAAAATTTAATTTAAAAGATGCAAGTCAAATGTTAGTTTGTGAGCTTTTAAGCTTTAGAATTAAAAATTGCAAAATCTTTTTAGCATTTATAAGGCATAATTTATCACTGTTTTATTTCTTTTATATCTTTTTATAACTAGCAGTAAATTTATTTCAACTTAACTTCAAGGTTAATAATTATCAATTAAAGAAAAATTGCACTGGTTTTTTATTGTTTAAAAGATATGATTGTAATATATATAAATGTGTTTTCTATGAAATTATGAATGAAAAAATAACATTTTATTTACTTTTATGAGAATATTTAAAATTTTATATACACATTTAATTTTTTAAGTTTAAATAAAAATTATTAATAATCCAAGTGAAAATATTTATTATTTAGAAAGTTTTAAATTGAACATTCTTTAAAAAAAAAAAAAATAATAATAATAATAAGATATTTTATATTACAATCTCAGCTGGATTAAGGAGATTTTAAGCAAAACTTGTAATCCAGGCTGTCAAAAGAAGAGTCAATTATTTTGTTATATTTATTTGAAAAAATGGCAGTTACTGCACTTACAACAATAGTAATAATACAGTAAAACCATGATTTTAATGAACTAATTTGCATAAGGAGTGTATGTTAAAGCCCAAAGTCCGTTATATAATAAAGTAGGTTTTCTGAATGTATGTGTTAAAATATTGACAAATTAGTTAATCTGTTTTTACTTATGTAGATACATTTATTTAATTAATTAAAATTAAATATATATGAGAAGTTTAATTTTACAGAGAAGTTTTCTGTGTATTATTGCTTATGTATTCACCATAGTTCTGGGATTGTAATAAACATGTATACAACTAAATAAACAAACATTTTCTGGAAAATACACTTTATTTGTTTAGTTAAATACAATTAATGTTCTTAAAAAGAAAACCAAATTTAAATTTGACAAGAACACAAAGAATTTTGTATTTGTCTTTAGATGAGATATATTGAGACACTCCCATGTAGCATAAAGTTAAGGATGACCCTTGAAGTTGAAAAAAATAACATGTTAATTTAATTACCAGCATTTTAAAATTTTATGAATTTTCCCATATTAGTAGGATGTCGTCTACATGGCGTAAGTATAGTGATGTATAGCATATAGTAAGTGGGGCGTGTTTTTTGTTCCACGTCTCTCATACCGAGCTCAGCTAATACTGCAGATAGAGGAGAGCCCATGGGACCCCTTGCTTCTGTAAGTAGACTTTCTGGTTGAAGCAGAAATAGTTGTTTTCGGTGATGAAGATCAGCGCTTCACGAATGTCTAGCACTTGTTGAACCGTAAAACCTTTTTTGAGGAGCATGGCGTTGGCTAGCATTACGGCTTCAAATACTGGAATGGATGGGTAAAGGGTAAATTGACAAGAAAAAATTTACCGTTTTCTACTTGGAACACTCTGCACGTTCTATTTTTCAAATTTATTATTTTTCGCCTGAGGACGATGATATAATACTTGTCGAAAGTATTTGCGATATAAGAAAATCGTGTTAACGCTGAACTCAGTGCTTGTTATCAAGAAGCTATACAATTTTGGCATGAGTTTTATTTATTTAACTACTTTGATTTCCATAAAGGTAAATCAAATGATTTGAAAGTATTCAGGATTTTGTGAATGTTTTATCTTTTAATGTTTTGTGATAAAAAAGTGAAATAACCTCAAAATCTTCAAAATAATTTGTTTTGACTTAAAATTTCTGAGATGAAATTTGAGCAAAACGTAAAGTCAAAAATGTAAATGTGATTCCACATGAAAAATTTACCATAAATGAAACAAATATTAAAAGTATGTTATAAATTTCATAACATCCAGTGCTGAGATGAGTACTCAATTAAGTGAATACAGTAGAGCATCGATTATCCAACTCAATTGGGGACTCAGGTTGGTCGGATAACTGAAAAAATCGGATAACCGAAAAGAAGGTAAAAAATATACTATTAGTATAGTATATTAGGATATTAGTATATCCCATGTAATTAGTTTATTAGTATATCGCTATTAACCAACTTCACGTTGAATTTTCATTGATGTTTAGCCTAACAAATTTTTTTAAAAATAATAATCATCACTATTGTATCGTTAAAAATTATTTTATTGCTCACGAAACAAACCACCACTCATAATTAGAAAATTGAGTCTCGTTTAAATACTGGCCTCCCTTCAATGGTCGAGCTGCTGATGCCAACTAAAACACGCAAAAATTTAACAAAAATAATATTAAAGTAGCCAAGACAGCCAAATATTGTAGCGCCACATCACTAGCGGACATTTGAAATTTGCCAACTAGAACGGTCAGTTAACCGATGTGACGGTTAATCGGGGGTCGGGTAATTGATGCTCTACTGTAATAATTAAAAATTAAATTAAGCTGAAACTATTACTAAATAGTAACTGATATATAAATGTCTGTAACTAAATAGTAATACTAAAAAGATGTACCACTGTAATTAATCTTACAAATGTATCACTTTGTATCATGTTGTTGGAAACATTATAGTTGTTTGTTTGAATGCTGTTACTTATCCCAACTTTATGAACGTACAGAATTTAATTTACAGATGGGGCTAGCCTCATTTCTATCAAATGCTGCTCATTTCTATCAAATCACTGTGTCAGTTTTCTCATTGATGATGCATTTAAAGTCTTCTTGATAGTTGTAAGGTTATCAAAATTTAGCTTTGAGTTTTACATGCATGCCTTCTATTGGTCAAAAAACTATTAAAACTGTGATTTGAGTTTTCTCAGTCTATTTGATATGCTCATTATTTCATAATTGAAAATTTTAATTGTTTATAAATATTTAGGAAGAATGGGTCAAAAGCCTCAGATACTTCAATAGTGATAATATCTAAATTTGGAAATGTTATTACCATTGTTTAATTAAATAAATGAATGCAGTGATTCTGATAATGTACTACTTTTCCAGGATCATTGCATTCATTGTCTGTGTTTACTTTTAATGCAAATGCTAGATTATTCTTACTCTGTAATTCTTGAATGTTGATATTAGTTGCTTACATCTCTTAAAGCATTTCAGATTCAAATGATTGATATTTATTGTTCACTTTACACAAAAAAAAAATTTAAATTTCAAGTATGATCTTTACATATAATTCACTGGCCTATGAAATTTGGCCCTATACAATTACCTAGTCTGCCAGCACCTAAGGCTAATCTTGATTACAATAATCACTTTATAATAATAATAATAATATGGAATTAATTTGAATTTTGTTATATACTTGTAGAAAAGATTGTTTTGAGATGAATTATTTTTTTCTAGGATCTCAGAAAAGCAGCAGTACTTATTTATGCTAATAAACAAGATGTTAAGGGGTGCATGACTCCAGCAGAAATAACAAAACAGCTTAATTTAACTTCCATAAAAAAACATCGTTGGAGGATACAACCATGCTGTGCTTTGACAGGTGAAGGGTAAGAAAAAAATTAATATTTTCAATTTTTTACATTTTAACATAAGTTTATCTTTTATAAATTATTTTTGACTCAATTTTTAAATGCTCATGTTAAGTTTTATTAAATCAAAAAATAATTTTTAAAGTACTTCAAAGTCTGTATATGAGAGTAACTCTTTGTATTAAATTTTCTATTACAATTGTAAATATTTACTTATATATTCAAAATAATTCATACTCTATTATATATTAACCTGCAAAGAAAGAGGGTGAAATACAAATATTTTTTTTATTCTTTCCCTTTTATTCTTCTGTACTACATTACCATATACATAATACTGTTTTCTTAAGCTAGATTTTGTTTTCTTTTATGAACTAAAAGATATAAAATAAACTATGATAATTTAAGTAGATCTGTCTTTAGTTAACTCTTTAAATGTGAATTAAAATTGGCTTAATCCATTTGAGACAAAATTGCCCAAGGGAAGGTTATTTGACTAGTTTTGCTATACAAATTCCCCTCAATAGCATTAGGGGTAAAAATGATTGTCTCCAGGTACATAGAAAGAAGACATTTTCAGAGCTTAGGGTTAATAAATGAAAAAAAACAGGTTACTAGTATATCTATAGTTAATGTAGTTAATGTATATATATCTGTAATTGATGCATCAATAATTGTCATAGAATTTCCTGCTTTTGTCAAATAGTAAAAAAAAAAAAAATTACTTCTGTTTTTACAATCTAATTCTGGAAAACTTACAATAAGTCATATTATGACTCATTAAAATTGGCTGATGGTATTAAAAATATAAAAATATGTTGAAGATACAAAAATTCATACTCATCATGACTCATTTATTAATTCATATTAAATTTAGTGATATAAATTATGATTACATTCCTGAAAGTACAGGAGAGGGAGAAGAGAATTACTACATAAGTGAACTACATAATTCTTCACCCAAATAGCCAACCAAGAAAAAAATTTTTTATATAGTTGTAAAAGCATATCATAAAATAGGGTTTATTATTAATTAAAAATAAATAAAAAATAATGTAAATTTTAATTTAACTAAATATGAACTTAATGTAAATAGATTTGATGTTTATAAAAAAATTTAGTTTATAATATATTTAAAGATTTTTTTTCTTTGTTGCTATTGGAACATTTGTTAGATAAAAATGAGAAATACTGTAGTTTAGGACTTATATATAATATGTGCTTCCATTTCAGCAAAAAATATTTAATATATTTAAGCCATCTGTCATTTTGCACTTGGAGCCAATTTTTTTTCTTTTACTGTATTCTAGTTAAAAAAAGGGGGTTAAAATTAGAATGTATACTTTTATTTATCAGGGAAAAACAAGAATTTAAAAGAAATCATTTACTATTAAAATATTTTACATGAATACATGCAAAAGCAGCATAACTATAACAAAAAGCTAATAATAATAAGTAAACTTTCACTAATCCAGCCACTCCTTGCACATAGGGGTGTTGGACTAGCAAGAATTCCAGATTACTGTGTGTACACAGACCTAAAGCCTTCCTAAAGGTAATGAATGAAGTGACTTGTTTCCCTTTAGAACTTTTTTTTTTTTTTTGAGGCAGGTGAGCAAATAATGTGGCATGCTGAAGTGCAATACTGTACAAAGAAATAAAACCCAAGTAAATAGTAAAACAGGGTATGTGACTTGACTAACATTTTTATGAAAATGGGAGCACATAGGCAATCACACTGAGAGGTATGCCAGATAATTGAGAGGCTTGATTGTTGAAGGCCAAATTAGCAAATGTGCTGTAATAATAATATGGTTAATTAACAGTAACATTTTTATTCAAGAGTTGGGTTAGGTAGGTTACATGTAGTCTAGTAAAGGCTGTTTGAGGAATTCATTAGCCTATGGGTGATGAAACTTCTCATATAAGATGCAAGGTGATTTGGATCATTCGCTACAATTTGATCAACAATTTTGATTATCATTATCAAACTTTTATGAAGGAAATCTGTAAAGAAATTTTTTGGGTTCTTCATTTTCAGAATCACTATTTTCCAGATTTACACAAATTCTAAGGGTGCACCGATTAATCGGTAAGTAATCGGTAATTGGCCGTATCGGCCATTCCCCCCAATTAATCGGTTTCGATAATCGGCCAATTTTACATTTTGGTATTTTTGTTACAATGTTACGTACAATGCTAGTAATAAAAACTAATAAATTTCTGTTATATATTTATTATTTATTACATGACAAACTGAATATTAAAAAAATGTTACTAATCAAATTATCCCTTTTATCGATACATATTATAAGTATAATACGATGTATAATATAAAGTTTAAACTTTACATAAGAAAAAGTATTGAATAGGTTAAGAAAAAAAATTAAATTTTTAATTGTTTCATAAGTTTAAAGTTTAAACATATAAAACAAATAAAATACAATTTAAGGGTTTTACAATGCAAAAACATGAGAATTTCACTATTTTTAGGGCATAACCTATTTTTTGCCGGCTCATAAATGTTATCTCCAGTGCGGAAAATTTTTTCACTTTCAATGGAAGATGCTGAGGCATTTAAATATCTCATAGCTATTTTGCTCAAATTAGGGATAAATGTAAATATGTTTCTAATTGTTGATCGAAACGTTTGTACATCTCTTTCGTTTTTTTTTTCTTTCTTTTTAAAAACATGCTATTCTTCATTCTTTCGTTTACCAGAAGCTAATTCATCAAATAAATCAGAAAAACTTAGAAATTCACCTCCATCTTGATCACCTCCATCTTGATCAGCTTCAGAATTTAATTCTTATTGAGATTTCCTCTAGCATATCCTCTTTTTGAAATTTCATTTTGAATCTAATAAAAATCACAAGCATAAAGACTTGTTTTCTATATATGCTGAAAATCTTTTTTTATTGGGTTTTCTAGTTCTTCTGTTGTGGTATTAATGCCACTAAAGGAACTACTGATCTTTGCTTTTGATAAGAATAATTTCAGAGTCTCTATTGTGGGAATTATTGAAGATGAAGTGGCTTCTCGTTTGCTGGCTTTCCACAGTAATTTCTTTGAATGGTTTTACAAGTAGAACAATTTTTTCAACGAGAGACCACTG
>NW_019384773.1:341838-347417 GCF_000671375.1 Centruroides sculpturatus
AACACGTTTTCTTTTCGATGACATATCGGTAATATTAAAAGTAAATACTGTATTTAAATTGTGATCAAATTTTCAAGAAACAAACGTTCGTATTGAATTTGGACTAATACTGACCAACGCTAACAGACTACCTATTGTTTAAAAGGCCCTCTGGTGGCGCAAGAAGATGGATTTTATAAAATAAAAAGCAGTTGAAACTGCATTCTTATAAATAAAAATTTGACAAACTATTTGCATAAACCTTCGAAACGCGAGGCTCTTCAGACCGCAGGGCATAGACGGTGGCCCACGTTGCCCTTGCCTTACACCGCCCTTGGTCATAAAAATGATGTAATTTGAAAATAAATTATTTATAAATACGTATGTCAAGTTATATTTTTATTACAACGCAAAATATATTTAAGAGTTTACGACCACTGTGCTGGGTGAGACGTTGTTGAAACAAAAAAAGTTATGCATTACATCACGTACATAAGTTGTGTCGTAATTCTCCAAGTGCAAATCAGCAAATTCGTAAAATATTTGTTTATTTTGAACAATCCGGATAATCGAAAATCCGGATAATGGAGGTCCGGATAATGGAGGTTCGGATAATGGAGGTTCTACTGTATTTTGTTTCTGTTAAACACAGAAACATTTCAGCTTTTTAAACAATGTCTAAGTTTCCATGCGTCAACAATTAAGTGTTGAGATTTATTTTAGAAACAAAGGAAGAGATTGTTGATTTTGCGAGGATATTTGATTGTCTCTTGTTTACCTGACCCGAGGGAGATGGAAATACCAGGTGGAGAAAAATGTGTTTTTTCCACATTATAATTAACTGTATAATTAACTCCAGGATCTCACACTATTAATGCAATAAATTATTAACACTAATCAGCTGATTAATCGGTAATCGGTCATTTTGCTTATCGGTGCATCCTTAACAAATTCCTTGTTCTGCAGTTCTTGAAGGTCATCATTGGTAAGACTCTCACCAGAAACCTGCAGTAACTCCTCAATCTCCTGTTCATCTACATCTCCTAGTCCTGCTGTATTGATTATGTTGACCAAATTTTCAATCTAAAGATACGGCAATAGGCTCTTCTCATTGTCAATCCTTGGATATCTTCAGCCATAATTTCTTCTGTACTTCATTCATGCATTTATCAGTTAATTCTTGCTAAGTGAAGTCAATCTTTCCTATAGCATCCATGATGTTATATTTTTTCCAAAAGTGCACCAAACAAACATAGATTTAAGGAAAGTACAGTAATACCCCGAACTTATGCAATAGATGGGACCGAGTGATAACTGCATAAGTCGGAGTATAATTTCGCATATAAATACATACAAATAATTTTTAATTGGGGCCGGAGACTAAAGGAAACAATAATTTAGAAAAAAATGTTTAATAAAATTTTAGATAATACATATGTATAACAAATTATATTATTATGCAATTTTTCACATTTACTTGATTATTACACCATAATTTTAACATTGTTTCCATCTCAGGGATAATACCATGACGTTTACAAATGATACTTGAACTCTTTAATAATGTTAACTTTACATTCCAAAGATTAAGTTTTTCTTTTCTTGTTTGATGCAGAAGAATCAGTTCTACTTCGTTTGGATGACATAGTAGAGTCTCTTAAGTCTCCGTAGATATAACAAACACAGAAATAAATAACAGAAAATAAATTGTCATAAACAGAAAAAAAATACCTGTATGTTGATTCTGTGCAACACATCTGAACATGTAAGCTGAACAATAGTGTGGGGGGAGTGAGTAATCAAGAGTTGTGTGGCACTCAAACAAAAGATGAATTGACGAGATTTGAAAATTGTGTAACTCCAGGTTCAAGTAAGTTGGGGTAGCATAAGTCGAGGTACTACTGTATAGTGCTACGATGAATTGCCACCTTTTACTGATTGGTTCATGTTTGGGAATAATAGTATTATATACAAATCAATGAAATGCTGCAATAATTTGAATCAGTGTAAATTTTGAGCTTTTTTAAGGCTTTGAGCTGACCGCCTTATATTGAATCAGCATTAATCGAGGCATTGTTAAGCGGTCTCTTACTGTATTAATGTATCTACATTTTATGAATTTTTATAGCCACCCTCTGTTAGCTGTGAACACTACATTTTGCTTATCACTTCCATGTAGCTGGTTGAAGATTTTTCTTGCCTGGTCCATTACCATCTGTCTGGAGACAAGGTCCTTTTTCTCTTGCTGTTCACAGATCCACTGCAGAACCTTTCTTCTAATTCTTCACTAATCTTCATGTGTCCTCCTGTCAACCTCTTTGCTTCACTTTTATTCTTGATAACCTTAAGAGTGACATGTTTGCTCTTCTATTCATGAATTTGCTATGGATGTACTTTGAATTTATGCACTGGAGTATTGTCTTGCATATGCAACTTCATTCAGTTTGAAGGCAATGCTGTAAAACCTCATGGTTGCTATTTTGATTGACATATACTTCACTGATTTGTGTAAACACAGCAGCCCTACCATAGGGCAAACGGAGCAGCTGCTCCAGGCGCTAAGTCCTAGAGGGCACCTCAGTGGTAAAGAAAAGTAAAGGGTATAAATTAGGGGCAACCAAGGGGGCGCCATAATAGGATCTCGCTCCATCCTAAAACTTGCCTCGGGCCGGTACTGTGTGTAAAATGAAGAGTTCAAAACAGAAAATACAAAAAGATAAGCCCATTGATATATTATTTACCATTGACTACAGTTGTGTCCCCATGTCATAGTAAAAACATTTTTTAAGGGTTTGTGAGAAAATTACCAAAGCACATATAGAATACTCTTAAGCTTTGAGAGCTGCATATTTAGCAGTTTAAACTAGCTGGCATCTATTGTAGACATAGTGTCTATTGAAGGATTTACAGTATGTACTGTAGTTATTATCTAATTATTTCATATAAATTTTAATAAAATAATATTTTATACATGACTATTTTGTAGATTAGTAATTTGAATTATTCTTTACTTTTTCCAATTGATATAGATTGTAATTTTTTGGTCAAACAATTATTAATTAGAATGATCATTATATGATTCATTTAATTTAGTATTCTATAATAATCATTTTTTAAATTTAATATCAAGTATTATCTGAAGAATTTCATTTTATCAAATTATAAAAATAAACATTAATTTATCTTACTAATAGAATTCAATTTTCTTTTCCTGTTAATCAAATATCTTAAACAAGCAATTTTTTAAATAACCAATATTGTATTTTTAAAAGTTGATTTTATTATTATAAAAGAGAGAATTAAAATTGGGATGCTATAGATAATTTATTTTTGTGTGTACATAATTATTAGATTTGATCATGTATTTGACAAAGAATGAAATTCATTAAGTTGAAAGTATAAAGGAATGTATAATTTTTTTTCAAGAAAGAATAAATTTTTTTCACATTCATTCTTTGCATTATGAAAGACATTAATATCTACTATGCATGAAAAATCAATTGCTTAGCATATCACATTTTAATTATAGCTTATAGGCAAGTACTATGTCATAAATTATAAATATAAGAATTTTTCCTCTAGAACTAAATGTAAGACTATGGTAAGCTAGGCCATGCATAAATACTAAATTAAATAATGATAAATTAATTTCTGTAGGAAAATCATAAGAATTTCATTGCTTCATTTTTGTTTATGATATTCTTATTATAGGGTATTATCTTAGGTCTCAAGTCCCCTAATAGTCAAATCTATTGATAAAAAGAAATGATCAGTGCTAATATATCATATGATATATCTAAAATTACACGCATACACATATTCATATTATAGATATATACATCTAGTTCACATTATTCTCACCAGATGGTGTAACACCATCTGGTGAGAATAATGCTGCTGCCTGCTTCAGTGCTGCTGCCTGCTTCTGGTGGGACTACCCTGACGGCACCTTTGTTTTACCCTAGATTGCCCTAAATTGAGAAAACTTGGAGCTTAAGCTCAGATAAAAAAAATAAGATGAACAATTCTATGATGCCGATTCCTGTACTATTATCGTGAATAATCAGCAGAACAATTCTTAATTTATTGGTTTTAAAAATCTTAGTAACTAAAATGTCTTAGGATTTTTAGGCTTTATCAGAGGCATTAATTTACATCTGATGTGAAGATAATTAATGTTTTAGTTTGGTAATCCCAATTTGACAAATGAGAAAAATCTCGCCTGGTCTTTAAATAATCATAAAATATATACATAAGTCTAATGCAATGCTATTCAATCTATGGGTTGCGACCCCAAGTGGGGTCGCGGAAAATTACTTGGGGTCACATGTTAAAATGTTTGAATACCATTGGTCTAATGAATGCAATTATTTAACTTAATTTTAATTAATTCACTTTCAACATGTGTTGTGTATCTTAGCTGAAGATAGAAAATTAAATAAGCCATTCACATAGTTTCAAACATACTTTAATACATAAATGATCAGTTTTAAAAATTAATTTATTTACATATATATTTGTGTTTTAACATTCGTTTTGAAAGTTCAAATGAAAAAATATACAGTGGAACCCCGGTTAACGAACGTCCTGGTTAACGACCCAATCGGTTAACAAACTTTTATTTTGCAAAAATTTTGTCTCGGATAATGAACAAAATTCGGATAATGAACTTAACGGCTTTTTGTGTCAAATTTGTAAGCTTGTTGACTTTTAGGTTAATTGCCATAGAATTTTTAGGAAAACTGCGTTTTGACCTTGAGATTCGGAGTTTTTATAGTATTTCTTCCTTGAATCTCACCTTACGATTAATCCTGCATCCCATTCCTCGCTTCCCGATTGTTTTCTTCTTTGTCTCCAGGTGAAAACCGAAACCAGATCAGGTCACGAGAAAAGTTTGTTCTGAGGTGTTTATTTGACACCTGTTCGTCGACTCTGATCGGAGATTGTTGATAAACCTATAAGCCTTTCGGTCATAATTTAGCCTATTGTTTCTGCTATCTGTCATTTTAGAACATTAACGATCATATGCGATGTTTTTATACCTGTCAAATCGTTTCCCTTTTCCGAATATTTAACCGAGACCGACTGTTTATGACCGCTTCTGTCAGAGTTTCATCTTTCCCGCAGACATTCCACCTGATCCGTTACGTCATTCGTTTTCGCGTCGCGTTTGTTTTGACAACTACACTTTTTTTCCTTACTTCTCCCTGAACTTTGGTCCGACTTAACAATAGTGTTTTCGCTTTTAATATGTGGATATTAAATGATAGTTTCCAGCCGTTCTGGAACCTCACAAATTTCAGTTGCTCTTAGGCATGCCCGAGGTAAGCATTGCTTTTTCGAGTGTGCTAAACTTCGTTTTTTAGTTTTGTTATTTATACTGTATATTTAATCAATATGGCACCGAAGAAAGAGAAAAGTGACAGTGAAATAGAAAACGTTTTAGTGTAGCATTAAAGAAAGAAATTATTGCAAAATACGAGAATGGCATTCGTGTTTCTGACATCGCTAAAGAATATAATGTGGCAAAATCGACTATCTCTACAATTATTAAAAACAAAAAAGCATTTAAGGCTGCCGAAGTGGCTAAAGGAGTGAAT
>NW_019384773.1:353510-365028 GCF_000671375.1 Centruroides sculpturatus
ATAATAATAATAAGTGCAGAGCCCAAGCGGTTAGGAGTTGGAAGCTGAAATTTGGTACACAGTTAGGGTACGTCACGAAAACGCACACTAAGAAGGGATTTTTCGAAATGCCCCCCCTGGGGGGAGAGGGACAGGATTAAGCTTAACACTTCCATCAACAATAGAAGTGTTAAGTAACAATGAAAGTGTTAACAATGGAAGTGTCAACAATGGAAGTGTCAACAATGAACGTGTTACGTAACAATGGAATTGTTAAGAGAAAGCGACGTTTTAAGAGAGAGTGCAGTTGGTTTTCGTTTTTGCAGGAAATTGAAGATATTTTTAGACCCATGTAAAAATTCTCTAATTAGTCTGGAAACGGGGGATTCAATTTTTGCATTCTATGAAAACGGGTAAGATTGACTATAACGTAATAATCTTAATCTTCGCTATCGTTACTTTTGCCCGAGCAATGCCGGGCCCACCTGCTAGTACAGGATAACTTCCACAGCAAAAATATTTGAATGGTGTAAAACAGCCAGATTACACACATTCATGCATCAACCTCATGCAGTTTAGATGGTGGATTGCTACACACCAAAATATCATATAATGCTTCCAATGATTCTATCCAAGGCTGGCATAGCTTCCCTATCATCGAATGTCACTGCACACTGCTGATGTCCCCTACTGTTTTTTGGAGAATGTTACTCAGTTTTTTTAGAATTACTTTAGTTGCTTAATCTTATGTAAATGAAATCATGTGATTTGCATTATCATTTTTATTTTGAAGTAACAAAACTGATTGTTTTGGTATCAAAGGTGCTGGCTGCAGCACTATAAGCATCACCTTGGATATACTTCTGGGACATTACAATTAAACATTATGAATTTGAGCCTAATGGGCAGAATGTTTATCCAATGCAGTAATAAATAATATACCATTTATCACATATTTATTGCATGGAAACATTTAGTGCTAACTATTGTTTTTAAGAGACTTTTTCATTGTTTGCTAAAACATGTTTTCAATAAAATGTGAACTTCATTCAATGTGACCAACTTGAATCAACTTATTTTGCATCAATGACTGACTAAATTATCATTATTTAAAGATGATAGTCTTTTTGTTAAAAATTAAATATTTATTTTCTTTATTGATTTTAAACAGTCCTTATTGATATCAATAATTACTAAAATTAATATTAATAATAGTTTGTTAGTAGTTTTTAATGCTTAATTATCTTTTTAAAGTCAAGATTATTTATGATTCTAAATTGTAAATTTAATTCAAAATTAATTTCATTTTAATTTTTTTAAAAGATGGACATTAGAATCTTTAATTGTTCAATGGCCCTAATATTTTAAATAAACATAACATGTAAATATCCAGAAAAAAACTATAAAAAGCAAATGCTTTCATTCTTGTTGAATGAGCATCATCAGGCTAGCCTGTTGATGCCCATTCAATATGGTTCCCGTGAGAAGTTGAACCTAATATTTTATAAATCCAATTACCTTAATATCTGGAAATTTTTCAATTTCATTATAATTATCAGTTCATGAAGATAGATTGCATTAACTCTAATCATAGGCCATGGAAATTTCTGAATAATTTTAGGGATCAAAAATTTTTATTCTTGATTTGAGATGAATTTTAAATATTTTTAAACTTTTAGTTTATTTTTAATCAGTTTTAAAATTGTTAAAATTAAATATTAGAATAAAATATAATAAAAATTGAAATGTAACAACTTTTAGAAATAAGAATAAAATTTTAAATCAAGTAATTATGTGTAAAGTAGTAACTATGTTCATGCAAATAAATAAATCTCAAAATCAGAAAATTTTAGAGGAACAAAAGTTTATCTTATTATTATTTATCTAAAATGAATTTATATTTCTATAAAATTGAATTTTAAAAAATGTGCTTTCATGCATGTGGGCATATGTATATTGTTTAGCAATTGTTTCATTGTTCTTACAAATAAACTTTTTTGATTTATTCATATTTGCAATTTTCATCAAACTTGTTTTTTTGAAAGAATTTTCAAATTAAATTCAATGATGAGTAATGCATTTGTTAATTAATCAGTACAATACATACATTATATTTCATTCAAAATTTAAATGTTTATTGAAAATTTCTTTTGACTATATCTCCATATTATATCTATCTTTGTAATAGATTGATTATATTTATTTTTTGACAGTTTGATTTAGAGAAAATTATAAAAAAACCTGCTAGATTCTGATTTGACTGTCTTAGTACTAATGAGTAAGATAATCATAAATGACTTATTTTAAACTCCCCTCTTTACCTGATAAATAAGTGTTCATTCTAATTTTTTTTTATAACCAGAATACAGTTTTAAGAAAATGGTGCAAAATGTTAAAGGCACAGGATGGCTTAAATATGCTAAATGTTTTTTTTCCTAAATATTATGTGCTGAAATAGAGGTATCTTACATGTATCTTATATGCTATAAAATACAGTAGTATTTAAATAAAACTATTTCTATTATATCAATTTACATAATAAATAGATTTATATCATACAGCTATAAACCATATTTATCACAAATCTTGATGATCTATCTTATGTCAAGATCCATGGGTGTGGCTATGATAGCTGTCAATTAACATAAACAATGCAGGGATAATAGAACATAATATATGTTCTCTGTGTATTGTTCATTTCAATCACTATTAACAATGTACAGTACTTACTATCCATTTAACATTTTTATTTACTGGATTTATTTTGCTGTCTTATTAAGTTTTTTATTTTATTTTTATCTTTATTTTAAAGTTAAACATAATTGAAGTTTCAAGCTGTTTTCTTGTCATTGGAACTTCTTAGTTGGTTTTGTGTTTGAATCCATTAAATGTTCAATCTGATATTGAACACAATCGTACTCAGCAAAAAAAATAAATAAATTACGTAACCAACACCTTATTATTTGCTGAGGGAGTTTATAAAAAACAGATGTTTTCGATCCACTCAATAGATCATCATCAGGCTAGAACATACGAAAATGGAATACATCATAAATGGAACAACAAGATTGAACAACAAGTGTTCAATCTGATGACTATCATCATATCATGAGATTGAACACTTAATGGATTCAAAAAATATTATACAGAAATAAATTGGTTTCTTGAATTGTATAGTGACTGTTTAAATTAATTCTATGTATTTAAATATATCTAATTTAAAATCCAATTTTCTGATATACAATTGATATTAATGAATGAAAAGATACTGTGTATATGCCTCAGTTTCTTGAATTAATTCCTTTTGTTAATGATATTCTAAATTGAAGAATTCCAGTATTGCAAATTTATTTGGAGAGTATTTGCAAAAATATGAAAGTTGTGCTATTAAAAGTGGGAAGTAGAGAATTATTCCATTTCCAGCTTCTGTTTATTTCATTTATTCATTCATGTCTGTGTTTTACCATGATTGTGCAGTTTAGTGATTTTTATCACAAAATTTCAGTACCACCTTGAATTTATTTTTACATTTTGACACAGTAGGTTCATTATCTTTTATTTTCATTGTAATCCTGTTTTTACTAGTGATGTAACGAATATTCAGTTACTATTCGGTATTTGGCCTATTTTTCATTATTCGGCCAAATACCAAATATTTAATCACTATTCGACCGAATACCTAAAAACAGGAGTAAGAAATAACAAAAACACAGTAAATTAATCATTTTGGTATTTAGATTTAATGTTGTCGGGTTAGTGTTGTTTGTTTATATTTATTTATAACTTATAACACGCACAAAATAAAAAAGAACATAATATTAGTCACTTGTATTCACAATTTATGATTACAAAGATCAGCACACATACACACCTATTCGTTCAAGAATAATCACACATTTGAGGGTCTGACCCTGCCTATCCTTTTTAAGTGCTCGTCTTTGCTCTTCCCTTTCTCTTTCCTCTATCACTCTAGTCCACGTATGCCTATGCATACATCATAATACGCCCTCACGATACTTTCGATTCATCACTTTTCCGTCATAGATTCCCCATTTTACAATTATGTGACTTATAGCCTGGTGATAACGGAGAAAAGAGACAGATAGGACGTTGGTATAAGTCACAGTTATGATTTTAAAGATTCGAAACAGCTTGGTAGCCTGAATGACTCCAGGCTTTTGCCTGTGCACACTAAATGACAAGCATTTAGCTTTCCGAAGTCTATGACAACAATCGTTTGGCATTCACGGCTGCGAATTTCGGGCCAATAAGCTGCCTCTACTTGTTCGATTATGTTATCAACTCAATTTCATATTTATTTTCACATTTTCATTTTGCGGTTCTTCTCTGTTCTTTTTCCGTTATTTACACATGTAGGTCATTTCATTGTTATCCACATTTGATATCATCACTTATCACATACTGCCATGATGCTCTTGTCTGAACTGTCAAGAATTAACGCGATTGGCGAAGCATAGTGACAGTGGGCCAATAGAGAGTAGGGTCCTTGCCATAATGCGGTTTGTGCGCCAATTTTCGTACGTACATTAATCAAGCCGAATAGTTTGGCCGAATATTCGGCTATTCGGCCACGCTCATGGCCGAATATTCGGTCTGAGGCTGAATATACTATTTATTGCAACACTAGTTTTTACATGATGATACAGTATAAAATATGCAATTCCTACAGTTTGTAATAGAAGTTGTTATACAAATTTATCAGTGGCGTGCCGTGACATTTGATAGTAGGGAAGCTGTGTTTCTGTAAGAAGCCGACTTCCAGGGGCAATCAGTTAATTGCATGTCAGTGATGGTCAAGGGTCCATTCCTATCATTAGTTTGATAAGCCAGTAAAAACTGTAGACTTCTCTAAATATACTTTCAATATCGCAATTACATTCCGAATTGCTAGCCACGATATAAGGGCTAAAATTATAAATAAAATAATAAAAACTTACTTGGTGAAATAAAATGTGTGGTGGATGTACAGTACCTACCTGGTACAAAATATTCTTCAATTATATTAATATACTTTTAAAGAAAATTATAATTAAATATGGCTTTGTGAAGAAACGTACATAAAAATAATGTNACCTCGACTCGAAGAAACTCCCGATGCAGTGCTACCCGATATTTTTATGGAGGGGGATTCCTCTTCCAAGCATTAAGCTCCGTAGAAACGAAGGTATGTACAGTGCTACTTTATTAAATAAAGTTTACATATTTGTTGCTGTAATGATAGATACTACGTTTTCTTATATTTTCATCAAAGAAAACCAATTTTACAAGTAAAATTACAAAAATACTGACAGCTAGAACGGATTAATTGTATTTGCGTTAATTTCCATGGGAAAAATTGCTTCGGTTAACGAACAATTCGGTTAACGACCGGACTCGTGGAACGGATTACGTTCGTTAACCGGGGTTCCACTGTATATTTTTTTTGAATACCGGACTGTGCATGCATTAGGTTACAAATAGTTTCAGTTTTTAAAAGAATGTCTGTGCAATGTCTTAAACAAATGTAGCTGACTAAATATTCATTCAACAGATGCATTGGAAGCTGGTAATATCATCAATAATCTGAACAATTTTTCAAAACTTTGAAACATAAACTTTCCAGCAGCATTTTTTAAATTAAATATTTCTGACAAGTAGGATCTGACAGTATAACTTTTTGACCCTAAGTCAAGTAGCGCTTTATTATATTTATGTCTACTAGGACTTATCATATTACTAGGGCTTATTATATTGGTATTTTGTTTCTGTAAATTAAGAAAGTCTTAATCAGAAAAAACAATCTTTAGTGCTCACCTGGTATTTTACCTGTACACACTACATTTGTGTTTCAGACCTCAAGGTCCTTCCTCAGCAGGTTTACATAGACAAGGTGCTAAAACAAGATAAACCTGCTGAGGAGGGACCTTGAGGTCCTAAACACAAATATAGTGTATACAGATGAAATACCAGGTGAACAATAATGTTTTTTCTGATTAAGACATCCTTAATTTGCAGAAACTGAACACCAGTATAATAAGCTCTAGTAGACATAAATATAATAAATGGTATAAAATTAGGAAATTGAGTCAAGTAGGGCTTGTTTATGCCATTCATTGTCACAACTTATAAATCAACCATAACATTTAACAACTTTTTATAGCTCAAAAGTCCTCACTGTTAAATTTTGTGCATTTTGAGGTTCAAGCAAAAGCAGATATGAAAAAATATTATTACTGAAATCAAATCTGGCATAGATTTCTTTTACAAGTGTACAGTACAATAAAAGCATCAGATCACAGGGCAGTTTTACCTTAGATTTACAGACTACCCTGAACATTACTCTGAGAGGTTGAAATTACCCTAGAAACGGCAGCACTGGCTAGCACCAAAGTATTGCACACAGTATAATGGCTCTTATATTATTACTTTTTTCATTTATTACATTTAAAAGAACATTTATGTATATCATAGATAGCCAATGTTAGTTTGATAATCTTAAATTGAAATTACATAAATTTGTGAACAATTTGTGAAATTCATATGCAATTTACAAATTAGGAAATAAATATGCGAGTTATATTAAAAAGCATAGTTGATTAACAACAATTTGAGTTTAGAATCGATACTATGAAAGAATGAAGTTTAATGGGACAAAAAATATATACTACATAAAATTTGATTACTTTTTAACTCAGATTTTGTATATATTTTAAGGTATATTCTTGTGAATAGGGATGACTATTTGTACATGAACAAAAAATTAAGGAACACATAAGAAATACATATCTGTCAATATTAACATTGTTCTACCTCAATATGTTTTGGATAGAGATTTAGATGTTTTGTGGAATATGGTGCTACTATAGAAATCCTTTAAATTTGAGGACAGATACAACAGGGCAATAGATTTGAGAGAGGGCTGAAAGCTAATCTTATGAACTATTGAGATACTGATAATCTAGCCAGTCATAGCTAGTTGATAATTCATCTTGATAGTAGACTGAAAAAAATCAAGATACTTTGATCTAATAGAAACTAAATTACTGATAATTATTTATCGTCTTTAACTTAATATAATGAGAAATACATCCAATAGTATAAAGTTCTATGTATTCATATTGATAGTTTCTTATATGTAGGGTGGTTATAAAGTTATTTGTTAACAGTGATCTCCAGAGCACAGAAAATGAGAAATCCATTGAAACTTTTGCAGGATAAGTACAGGATGATATGCTTGTGATATAAGAAAATAGGGTAGAACATGTGTCACAGTCAAAAATTTCCAATACATACACCAGGAAAATAGCATAAGATGTTGGAATGATGTGTAGAACAAACAACAACAGATATATCAGTGTTTGAACAATGGGAAGTGGGCAAGCCAATACCTGCAACAGAAAATCTGTACACATTTGCAGATGAGGGAGAAAACAGGAGAATGTACACTTCATTGAATTCAACTCAACAAATGCTTTTGTATCTTGCAGCTGACATCAAAGTAAGCTTCAGCTGCAAAGCTGCCACCTCATCTATGTACAGGTTAACCATAACTTGAAAATTTCTATGAGACATGTGATGTATGAAAATAAGGTAGAATGAGCACATGTTATTTTGTACTTATCCTGCAAAAGTTTCAATGGATTCCTTTCTTTCTGCATTCCCAAGATTGTTGTTAGTTGATAAAGTTACTTTATGACTAACAATATTAAAAATATAGGATGATAAATTCTTGTTTATAAATTTAGTCATAAAGTAACATGACATTTGTTATGTCATGTTTAATTCGCTGTTCCTAATGATTTACAATAGCATAACTACATAAGAGTGGTCCCTGTGCAATGTTTCCAAAATGGGCTTTCTGTAATTTTTCTTGTGACACAGCCTAATATACATAAATAAATTACTTATCACTTTATAATTTTATTTTAAAAATAATAAATTACATTAATACACTGTATTGTACTAATATAAACAAGCTTACAGTACATTGCAATGCACACAGACTACTTACTTTGCAATGAACACAGACCACCTAAAATTTTTTATGGACTTAATTGTACCAAATATATTCATTGTCTTGGATAAGTCTAGTTTCTTCATTTCTAAATTTTCAATAGAAATTAATGTTTAACCACTTAGTCTCTTTGTCCAATCCATTGAACTCCTCATATAGTTTTTTTATAATTTTGACTTTTGTAGTTTGAGAGGCTCTAGCTATTTTGGATGCCTGTGTGGTTGTACAGGTTGCACTAATGATAGTTATGCCACTGAGATTTGAAGGAACTTAAAAGTACTCAGACTTTTATAATATATATATTTGCTTCATAGAAACATTTAAATTTATTCTCTAAAATGCAAGATGACACTACTTGATTAATGAAATTGTTGATTTAAACTGAACTATCTAAACTTATTTGTTTATTCAGTCTTATTTTTTTTCTTTTACTTATATTTTGGTTGCATATTATTATATTAAATGATATGTAACATAAATTAATCACAATACTAAAATAGACAAATAAATGCAATGCTATTGTCTATTTGGTACTTCTACTTGAACTCTTTTCTAATCCATACAACTCATACAATACAGAAAAGGAAGACAAGAAGAACTGTAGAAAAGTACAGTGGGTGATTGGTTAACGAACATAATTTGTTCCAAGACTTTGTTCGTTATCCGAATTGTTCATTAACCGATTATCGATTTACCATAGGTTTCTATGGGAATTTGATTAATTCGTTCTGGAGACTCCCAAAAAATAAAAAATATATACTTTCTTACTACGTTTATTCATATGTAATAATGAAAATACATATATACACGGTCTTGCATTTTTATTAGTCATGTTTTTTCCGTTTTTGGGTTTAAAGAATCTATTCAATGTCAATTGCTTTTCTGTCTTCTTCGTGATTTTTCAGAAGTAATTAATCGCATTGTAATTGTAGAAATCCCTAAGCTCAACTTCAACCTGGTTTGGATGTCATTTTAAGACCGTTGTTCTGACATCCTCCCACTTCTTCAAAAGATCTTTAATAGCAGATATCGGCATAAATCCACTTTTTCAGAAGAAAACGTAAAAGAATTGTTTCTATCAGAAATATAAAAGGCTGGAATTACAAGGGAGAGTTTCAAAGTTCAGGGGAATACTATCTGATCAGTATATTCTGGGTTGAATGTCGATGTCAACGTCTCCCGCACTTCGAAAAGTTTCAAATTGTTGCCTGAAGACAAAGGAAGACCAATCGGTATTCGTTATTTTACATTGCTTCTTCTTGTATTTGTTCAGTAAAGTGTTCGTTATCTGAACATGTGTTCATTGTTTGATCATAAAAATCTTTTACGAAAGTGTTCATTATCTGATTTGTTCGCTAACTGATCACCCACTGTACATGATTTTTTAAAAACACAGTTTGTAAACTTAATATGTACTACACATTCTAACATATAGTAAATACAGTATATGTACCAAATACAGTATATTGATACCTCAGGATATGAAATTAATCTGTTCCGAAACTGAGATTGTATCATGAAAATGTTGTAAGGTGAATCATTTTTCCCCATATGATTACATGTAAAATCAAATAATTCATTCCAACACGAAAAACACACTCAAATTAAAGCTAAGCATTAAAAGAATATCTATAGTAAGAAAAACACTGAAAAATGCATTTTGTAGTTGTAAATGTATAAATAACCATAATAGAATAATAATTGATAAAAAAAATGTAGTTTTATTTGCACTTTACCTTTGAAGATAGACGACGGTGGACATGTAAACTGGTGGCAGAATAGAGGGAGAAGGGAAATGATACTAAAACTTAACTTACATAACATAATATAACAATAACTTAAAAATAACTTAGAAAAGATTAAAAAATTAGTGTTGTTTTTTATATTTTTAAAATTTTTATTCACTGCTTTTTGCTTTCTTTCCTTCACTTTCACCAGCACTTTCACTGGATAGAGGTTGCTTGGTAAAATATCTATCCAAAGAGGTTTGGCATTGCCCGCTTTTTAAAATGTTTCTAAAATGACTTAGGCAAATGTCATTACTTCGAGCAGCAATATGGCCAGTGTGAGCCTTTTTGGGATGTTTCTTTTCAATAAAATCAGTCACTTTCTGATAATACCTCAAAATTTCCTTTATTGAGCGAGATCCTTCCACAACGAAGCAAACACGCGGACTGAGACCAATGAACAGAAGTGAATAAAAAATGGCACTGCGAACTAATGTAATGTCGTATGGTGAGTTTTTGTTTGTATCATTGAGCAAAAATATGTTCGAATTTCATGTTGCATCCTGAAAATTTTGTATGCTGGGATGTTCGTATCCTGAGGTACCACTGTACAATGTTTTTAAAATATGATTTCTTAATTTCTTTTTGTTTTGGTTGGAACAGAATATGGCAAAATGAACAAAATTGATTTGTATTGTGTCATTCAAAGAAAAAGATTAATGATAGTGCATCATGTTGATTTATTCATAATAATGAACAATCTTTAGCAAAATTTACATTTGGAGAAGATCCAGAAAAATTGCTTTTATTTAACTGTATGTGTTTTTTGTGAAAATTTTAATTTGTTGAAGAAATACTGGTAATTTTTCACAATTACTGATATTTAAATATTGAGAAAAATTTACCAGAGCTTGTATAATCAATAAATAGAAGAAACTTGAGTATTTGAAAACTGTTCATATTCCTTCAAGTGATGACCTTTTGAGGAAATTCCAAAGAAAATTGAAATGCTTTATTTTAATGCATTTCAAGTATTGATGGCCTAAAATGGTAAAATTGATATGGACATTGCAGTTTGATGTATTCAAAATTTTGAGAATATGGGTGATGCTCAAAACAGATTTAGGGGACTAAGATATATGTCCCCCAGTGGCATGCTGTCCATGGAAGCTGTGGAAACACAGCTTTCCTTGTATTTTCTAAAATATAAATACATATTGTGCAATTAATTTCATATTTTAACATACTTTTAATTACTTAAAATTATTATTTTATTATAACTGCATTAAGTATTTTATTACAAATTTCTATACATGTGAAAAACAATGATAAGATTGCTATTGTATATTCGAATATAAATTTGTATATGCATATAGCCAATGGAAGCACTGCATTGCCGAATCTATATATATAATCGAGACGAGTTGATGATAATAATAATCAGCGCAGAGCCCAAATGGTTAGGAGTTGGAAGCTGAAATTTGGTACACAGTTAGGGTACGTCACAAAAACGCACACTAAGAAGGGATTTTTCGAAATTCCCCCCCTGGGGGAGAGGGACAGGATTAAGCTTAACACTTCCATCAACAATAGAAGTGTTAAGTAACAATGAAAGTGTTAACAATGGAAGTGTCAACAATGGAAGTGTCAACAATGAACGTGTTACGTAACAATGGAATTGTTAAGAGAAAGCGACGTTTTAAGAGAGAGTGCAGTTGGTTTTCGTTTTTGCAGGAAATTGAAGATATTTTTAGACCCATGTAAAAATTCTCTAATTAGTCTGGAAACGGGGGATCCA
>NW_019384773.1:369414-377098 GCF_000671375.1 Centruroides sculpturatus
CCGTTTTCAAAGAATGCAAGAATTAGGTCCCCCTGTTTCCAGACTAATTCTTGCATTCTTTGAAAACGGGTAAGATTGACTATAACGTAATAATCTTAATCTTCGCTATCGTTACTTTTGCCCGAGCAATGCCGGGCCCACCTGCTAGTACAGGATAACTTCCACAGCAAAAATATTTGAATGGTGTAAAACAGCCAGATTACACACATTCATGCATCAACCTCATGCAGTTTAGATGGTGGATTGCTACACACCAAAATATCATATAATGCTTCCAATGATTCTATCCAAGGCTGGCATAGCTTCCCTATCATCGAATGTCACTGCACACTGCTGATGTCCCCTACTGTTTTTTGGAGAATGTTACTCAGTTTTTTTAGAATTACTTTAGTTGCTTAATCTTATGTAAATGAAATCATGTGATTTGCATTATCATTTTTATTTTGAAGTAACAAAACTGATTGTTTTGGTATCAAAGGTGCTGGCTGCAGCACTATAAGCATCACCTTGGATATACTTCTGGGACATTACAATTAAACATTATGAATTTGAGCCTAATGGGCAGAATGTTTATCCAATGCAGTAATAAATAATATACCATTTATCACATATTTATTGCATGGAAACATTTAGTGCTAACTATTGTTTTTAAGAGACTTTTTCATTGTTTGCTAAAACATGTTTTCAATAAAATGTGAACTTCATTCAATGTGACCAACTTGAATCAACTTATTTTGCATCAATGACTGACTAAATTATCATTATTTAAAGATGATAGTCTTTTTGTTAAAAATTAAATATTTATTTTCTTTATTGATTTTAAACAGTCCTTATTGATATCAATAATTACTAAAATTAATATTAATAATAGTTTGTTAGTAGTTTTTAATGCTTAATTATCTTTTTAAAGTCAAGATTATTTATGATTCTAAATTGTAAATTTAATTCAAAATTAATTTCATTTTAATTTTTTTAAAAGATGGACATTAGAATCTTTAATTGTTCAATGGCCCTAATATTTTAAATAAACATAACATGTAAATATCCAGAAAAAAACTATAAAAAGCAAATGCTTTCATTCTTGTTGAATGAGCATCATCAGGCTAGCCTGTTGATGCCCATTCAATATGGTTCCCGTGAGAAGTTGAACCTAATATTTTATAAATCCAATTACCTTAATATCTGGAAATTTTTCAATTTCATTATAATTATCAGTTCATGAAGATAGATTGCATTAACTCTAATCATAGGCCATGGAAATTTCTGAATAATTTTAGGGATCAAAAATTTTTATTCTTGATTTGAGATGAATTTTAAATATTTTTAAACTTTTAGTTTATTTTTAATCAGTTTTAAAATTGTTAAAATTAAATATTAGAATAAAATATAATAAAAATTGAAATGTAACAACTTTTAGAAATAAGAATAAAATTTTAAATCAAGTAATTATGTGTAAAGTAGTAACTATGTTCATGCAAATAAATAAATCTCAAAATCAGAAAATTTTAGAGGAACAAAAGTTTATCTTATTATTATTTATCTAAAATGAATTTATATTTCTATAAAATTGAATTTTAAAAAATGTGCTTTCATGCATGTGGGCATATGTATATTGTTTAGCAATTGTTTCATTGTTCTTACAAATAAACTTTTTTGATTTATTCATATTTGCAATTTTCATCAAACTTGTTTTTTTGAAAGAATTTTCAAATTAAATTCAATGATGAGTAATGCATTTGTTAATTAATCAGTACAATACATACATTATATTTCATTCAAAATTTAAATGTTTATTGAAAATTTCTTTTGACTATATCTCCATATTATATCTATCTTTGTAATAGATTGATTATATTTATTTTTTGACAGTTTGATTTAGAGAAAATTATAAAAAAACCTGCTAGATTCTGATTTGACTGTCTTAGTACTAATGAGTAAGATAATCATAAATGACTTATTTTAAACTCCCCTCTTTACCTGATAAATAAGTGTTCATTCTAATTTTTTTTTATAACCAGAATACAGTTTTAAGAAAATGGTGCAAAATGTTAAAGGCACAGGATGGCTTAAATATGCTAAATGTTTTTTTTCCTAAATATTATGTGCTGAAATAGAGGTATCTTACATGTATCTTATATGCTATAAAATACAGTAGTATTTAAATAAAACTATTTCTATTATATCAATTTACATAATAAATAGATTTATATCATACAGCTATAAACCATATTTATCACAAATCTTGATGATCTATCTTATGTCAAGATCCATGGGTGTGGCTATGATAGCTGTCAATTAACATAAACAATGCAGGGATAATAGAACATAATATATGTTCTCTGTGTATTGTTCATTTCAATCACTATTAACAATGTACAGTACTTACTATCCATTTAACATTTTTATTTACTGGATTTATTTTGCTGTCTTATTAAGTTTTTTATTTTATTTTTATCTTTATTTTAAAGTTAAACATAATTGAAGTTTCAAGCTGTTTTCTTGTCATTGGAACTTCTTAGTTGGTTTTGTGTTTGAATCCATTAAATGTTCAATCTGATATTGAACACAATCGTACTCAGCAAAAAAAATAAATAAATTACGTAACCAACACCTTATTATTTGCTGAGGGAGTTTATAAAAAACAGATGTTTTCGATCCACTCAATAGATCATCATCAGGCTAGAACATACGAAAATGGAATACATCATAAATGGAACAACAAGATTGAACAACAAGTGTTCAATCTGATGACTATCATCATATCATGAGATTGAACACTTAATGGATTCAAAAAATATTATACAGAAATAAATTGGTTTCTTGAATTGTATAGTGACTGTTTAAATTAATTCTATGTATTTAAATATATCTAATTTAAAATCCAATTTTCTGATATACAATTGATATTAATGAATGAAAAGATACTGTGTATATGCCTCAGTTTCTTGAATTAATTCCTTTTGTTAATGATATTCTAAATTGAAGAATTCCAGTATTGCAAATTTATTTGGAGAGTATTTGCAAAAATATGAAAGTTGTGCTATTAAAAGTGGGAAGTAGAGAATTATTCCATTTCCAGCTTCTGTTTATTTCATTTATTCATTCATGTCTGTGTTTTACCATGATTGTGCAGTTTAGTGATTTTTATCACAAAATTTCAGTACCACCTTGAATTTATTTTTACATTTTGACACAGTAGGTTCATTATCTTTTATTTTCATTGTAATCCTGTTTTTACTAGTGATGTAACGAATATTCAGTTACTATTCGGTATTTGGCCTATTTTTCATTATTCGGCCAAATACCAAATATTTAATCACTATTCGACCGAATACCTAAAAACAGGAGTAAGAAATAACAAAAACACAGTAAATTAATCATTTTGGTATTTAGATTTAATGTTGTCGGGTTAGTGTTGTTTGTTTATATTTATTTATAACTTATAACACGCACAAAATAAAAAAGAACATAATATTAGTCACTTGTATTCACAATTTATGATTACAAAGATCAGCACACATACACACCTATTCGTTCAAGAATAATCACACATTTGAGGGTCTGACCCTGCCTATCCTTTTTAAGTGCTCGTCTTTGCTCTTCCCTTTCTCTTTCCTCTATTACTCTAGTCCACGTATGCCTATGCATACATCATAATACGCCCTCACGATACTTTCGATTCATCACTTTTCCGTCATAGATTCCCCATTTTACAATTATGTGACTTATAGCCTGGTGATAACGGAGAAAAGAGACAGATAGGACGTTGGTATAAGTCACAGTTATGATTTTAAAGATTCGAAACAGCTTGGTAGCCTGAATGACTCCAGGCTTTTGCCTGTGCACACTAAATGACAAGCATTTAGCTTTCCGAAGTCTATGACAACAATCGTTTGGCATTCACGGCTGCGAATTTCGGGCCAATAAGCTGCCTCTACTTGTTCGATTATGTTATCAACTCAATTTCATATTTATTTTCACATTTTCATTTTGCGGTTCTTCTCTGTTCTTTTTCCGTTATTTACACATGTAGGTCATTTCATTGTTATCCACATTTGATATCATCACTTATCACATACTGCCATGATGCTCTTGTCTGAACTGTCAAGAATTAACGCGATTGGCGAAGCATAGTGACAGTGGGCCAATAGAGAGTAGGGTCCTTGCCATAATGCGGTTTGTGCGCCAATTTTCGTACGTACATTAATCAAGCCGAATAGTTTGGCCGAATATTCGGCTATTCGGCCACGCTCATGGCCGAATATTCGGTCTGAGGCTGAATATACTATTTATTGCAACACTAGTTTTTACATGATGATACAGTATAAAATATGCAATTCCTACAGTTTGTAATAGAAGTTGTTATACAAATTTATCAGTGGCGTGCCGTGACATTTGATAGTAGGGAAGCTGTGTTTCTGTAAGAAGCCGACTTCCAGGGGCAATCAGTTAATTGCATGTCAGTGATGGTCAAGGGTCCATTCCTATCATTAGTTTGATAAGCCAGTAAAAACTGTAGACTTCTCTAAATATACTTTCAATATCGCAATTACATTCCGAATTGCTAGCCACGATATAAGGGCTAAAATTATAAATAAAATAATAAAAACTTACTTGGTGAAATAAAATGTGTGGTGGATGTACAGTACCTACCTGGTACAAAATATTCTTCAATTATATTAATATACTTTTAAAGAAAATTATAATTAAATATGGCTTTGTGAAGAAACGTACATAAAAATAATGTAAAATCTTCTTTACTTTTTAAATCTTTAAACAATTCACTTATTCAAATAGCTCCCTATGAGTGACTAATGGATGGAATCAGAGACAGTCCTGGTAAGTGCATGTACGCGGGCTGCCAAATCTCGAGGGTGCCGACACCGGTCAATGTCAAATGCCTCTTTTGTCTCATCACTATTATACCTCAAAGGACGCAGCAAGGTTGTTGTACATTTTAAACATTTCTCGCCATAGCTGTAAAAATCTAAATAGGTTAAACTTAATAGATTGTCCCTCATTTGTTTTCTAACTAATTCATTTTAAGACGAGGATCCACAAAAATTTCCAAAATTTACAACTTTTCGGTCACTCTCATGAACTGGAAAAATTTCTGTCTTTATTACATCTAATATTACAAATAAATCAGTCCCCACTGTACTTGGCTAGAGATTGGTTCGGCTAAGCTTTTGTTTAAGTAAAATTTCGGCTCTTTCATCAGGGTTTTGTTTATGTCCCCAATTCCCTAATCACTTAATTATTTAACTGCTTCTTAAGTAGAAATAAGTCAAATGGTTACTTTGTACTCTAATATTTGTAGTCTTGGGAAAAAAGTGGAAAGACAAATTTTTATGACAAATGGATACATAAATCATAAATTTAAGGAAAATAAATTATAGAGCTTTCTCTGTACCTCGTGCATCTCTCTCATTCATTAAATTTAGTTGTAAATGATACTGTCAAAGTAACAGTTAATTTTTTAACATTATACAAGAATTGTACATGATTTTTTCTACATCCCCTTAAAGATGGGATATACAAAATTGTAATATCACTAGTTTAACATTGAAATCTGTGAGTAATATAAAATCGGAGAGCGGAATAAAAATATCAAATATTTTAATGGATTTTTTTAAACTCCTGTCAACTATACAGAACTAGCATAAAAACATACCAGTAAATTCTTATCAGTTGGGTTAAGTTATAAATCTACTCGCGATTCACGTAATCAGGCGAGGGCGGCCAAATATCTAGCAGGCAGGCGGCTAACAGCCCAGAACCGGTCCTGGATAGAATTAGATGTGGTGTAGCATCCACTCAAGGTCCTAGGCTTCCACCGGCTAAACCGGATGAGGTTGGTGCTCTGTAAAGCTCATGCATGAATCTGGCTTTTTGGATGCTGACAATACAGCGCTTCCACTCCGCCACTAATATTCGAANGTTGTTTTTTATATTTTTAAAATTTTTATTCACTGCTTTTTGCTTTCTTTCCTTCACTTTCACCAGCACTTTCACTGGATAGAGGTTGCTTGGTAAAATATCTATCCAAAGAGGTTTGGCATTGCCCGCTTTTTAAAATGTTTCTAAAATGACTTAGGCAAATGTCATTACTTCGAGCAGCAATATGGCCAGTGTGAGCCTTTTTGGGATGTTTCTTTTCAATAAAATCAGTCACTTTCTGATAATACCTCAAAATTTCCTTTATTGAGCGAGATCCTTCCACAACGAAGCAAACACGCGGACTGAGACCAATGAACAGAAGTGAATAAAAAATGGCACTGCGAACTAATGTAATGTCGTATGGTGAGTTTTTGTTTGTATCATTGAGCAAAAATATGTTCGAATTTCATGTTGCATCCTGAAAATTTTGTATGCTGGGATGTTCGTATCCTGAGGTACCACTGTACAATGTTTTTAAAATATGATTTCTTAATTTCTTTTTGTTTTGGTTGGAACAGAATATGGCAAAATGAACAAAATTGATTTGTATTGTGTCATTCAAAGAAAAAGATTAATGATAGTGCATCATGTTGATTTATTCATAATAATGAACAATCTTTAGCAAAATTTACATTTGGAGAAGATCCAGAAAAATTGCTTTTATTTAACTGTATGTGTTTTTTGTGAAAATTTTAATTTGTTGAAGAAATACTGGTAATTTTTCACAATTACTGATATTTAAATATTGAGAAAAATTTACCAGAGCTTGTATAATCAATAAATAGAAGAAACTTGAGTATTTGAAAACTGTTCATATTCCTTCAAGTGATGACCTTTTGAGGAAATTCCAAAGAAAATTGAAATGCTTTATTTTAATGCATTTCAAGTATTGATGGCCTAAAATGGTAAAATTGATATGGACATTGCAGTTTGATGTATTCAAAATTTTGAGAATATGGGTGATGCTCAAAACAGATTTAGGGGACTAAGATATATGTCCCCCAGTGGCATGCTGTCCATGGAAGCTGTGGAAACACAGCTTTCCTTGTATTTTCTAAAATATAAATACATATTGTGCAATTAATTTCATATTTTAACATACTTTTAATTACTTAAAATTATTATTTTATTATAACTGCATTAAGTATTTTATTACAAATTTCTATACATGTGAAAAACAATGATAAGATTGCTATTGTATATTCGAATATAAATTTGTATATGCATATAGCCAATGGAAGCACTGCATTGCCGAATCTATATATATAATCGAGACGAGTTGATGATAATAATAATCAGCGCAGAGCCCAAATGGTTAGGAGTTGGAAGCTGAAATTTGGTACACAGTTAGGGTACGTCACAAAAACGCACACTAAGAAGGGATTTTTCGAAATTCCCCCCCTGGGGGAGAGGGACAGGATTAAGCTTAACACTTCCATCAACAATAGAAGTGTTAAGTAACAATGAAAGTGTTAACAATGGAAGTGTCAACAATGGAAGTGTCAACAATGAACGTGTTACGTAACAATGGAATTGTTAAGAGAAAGCGACGTTTTAAGAGAGAGTGCAGTTGGTTTTCGTTTTTGCAGGAAATTGAAGATATTTTTAGACCCATGTAAAAATTCTCTAATTAGTCTGGAAACGGGGGATCCAATTTTTGCATTCTGTGAAAACGGGTAAGGTTGACTATAACGTAATAATCTTAATCTTCGCTATCGTTACTTTTGCCCGAGCAACGCCGGGC
>NW_019384773.1:381168-400139 GCF_000671375.1 Centruroides sculpturatus
CTAATCGCTTAATTATTTAACTACTTCTTAAGTAGAAATAAGTCGAAACCAGTTACTTTGTACTCGAATATTTGTAGTCTCGGGAAAAAAGTGGAAAGACAAATTTTTACGACAACGGATACATAAATCGTAAATTTAAGGAAAATAAATTCTAGAGCCTTTTCTGTACCTCGCGCTTCTCTCTCATTCATTAAATTTAGTTGTAAATGATGCTACCAAAGTAACAGTTAATTTTTTAACATTACACAAGAATTGTACATGATTTTTTCTACATCCCCTTAAAGATGGGATATACAAAATTGTAATATCACTAGTTTAACATTGAAATCTGTGAGTAATATAAAATCGGAGAGCGGAATAAAAATATCAAATATTTTAATGGATTTTTTTAAACTCCTGTCAACTATACAGAACTAGCATAAAAACATACCAGTAAATTCTTATCAGTTGGGTTAAGTTATAAATCTACTCGTGGTTCGCGTAATCGGGCGAGGGCGGCCAAATATCTAGCAGGCAGGCGGCTAACAGCCCAGAACCGGTCCTGGATAGAATTAGATGTGGTGTAGCATCCACTCAAGGTCCTAGGCTTCCACCGGCTAAACCGGATGAGGTTGGTGCTCTGTAAAGCTCATGCGTGAATCTGGCTTTTTGGATGCTGACAATACAGCGCTTCCACTCCGCCACTAATATTCGAATATACAATAGCAATTTTTTTTTTTCACATGTAGTATAGAAATTTGTAATAAGATACATAATGCAGTTATAATAAAATATTGTGCGATTATTTTCATATAATTAAAATTAATATGTATTTATTTTTTAGAAAATACAAGGGAAGCGGCACATCCACCGCTTCCAATGACAGCACGCCACTGAAATTTATTCATTGCTACTACTTACAAACATGTTTAGCATAATAGTGAATATTACAATTTAAGTCATAAATTGATGAGTTTTGCAATGTTTTAGTGTCATTTGGAAAACTGGAGTTATTTAGATGGACTTTGAACAAGTTAAATGTTTTTTTTTTTTTCTGTAAGAAATAATGAAAAACTTCTAGATATCCAAATTCCTGATAATTATAGTTTTTAGGATTCAATAGATTTTGGATAATAGGATATGGATGTATTGATACAAGATTAATCAAAACTACAAATTTATGAACTCAAAATGGGTTTGACTGATTAATTGCATCTGCTCGAGTCAAAATTGCTTGTACCAATATAATGAATCGATGAAATCTGCCATTTTATTATTTTTATAATGTTGGTTTAATATAATGAAATTAGAATAGTTCTTTTAGTTATTTTGAATTGTACCAGAGTCAATAAAATAGCAAATCCAGTTGTAGTTAATCAAATATATGAATCAGCAATGATAAATAAGTTTCATTTCTCTATTAACGAAGCTATTTTGTTTGTTATTGAAATTGTTATCTTTATTCATAACAAAATTGACTTTAATAGTTTTACTATTATTATTTTAGATTATGCATAATAAATTTTATCATTAGAAAATTTCTATTAAGGCCTATTCACAATATGATAATATTTAAAAGCTAACAGAAGTTAAAATATTTTTAATATATAGATTGTATTCTAAACATTTATGTGAAAGTTTTTACTTTACATATAATCTTCAATTCAGATGAAAATTTTTAAAATTTGAATACTTTTTGATAAGTGTAAAAAGCCAGATTATCACAATTATATAAGAATATCATCTATTGCATCATTATCTTTGTGTAATAAACACTGAGTATTGTAATATTAATTAATGATAGTTTTTTAATTAACACACATTAAAACAGTCTGTTATAAATTACATTTATTATAATTAATTCAGGTATTTTAAGTCTTTGAAATGAAATAATAGTCTTTGATATTGCATATTTGGTTTCAAAGAATGTATTGCAATGTTGAAATAAATGTATGAAATTTTTTTATGAAGAAATTAGTTTTCTGTATTGCTTTAAAAGCTAATTAATCAGAAATTCTTTAGAAATGGTTATTGAAGATATTTTTATAGCTACAGAATCACTGTTTATTTCTAAAGGATGATACAATCAGCTAGAGATTTCTGAATTCTCATTATGACATAATCTGATGTATTAAAATAGAAACAGACTGAATAGATATTTATATATGATTAGCGTTTATCAATAAACTTTATTAAAAGAAGAAAAAAATGCTGTTTATTGAATACTCTTTATGTACCTTAGAGCTGAAGTTGTGTTAGTTTAACTTGTAAATATATATATAATTATTTAGATTTTTTAAAGTGTATATGAAGACATAAATAACATTCTCATTGAAGTTTCATCAAATTATAATAATTTTTTTACAATATGCAAGTATTCAAATAACATCAATAACTTCAGAGTATAAACTTCTTAAAGAAATCAGTATCTAGAGAAAAATAAGTATTAAAAAACTGAGTAATAATAAAATCCAGTTCTAATAAGAGATCAATAAATGTGTTTGTTTAACTTAAATTTGACATTTACTCTAGGGAGGACTGAATTCCTTTTTTCAGATGTTTAATTTCTCCCTAGAGCAAATTCATTTTTTCTGAGTTTTATTTTCTCTTTTTTAGAAATTGTAATTCATAAGCATAATCATAAACTCTTAAAGACAATTTATTTTTAATTGGGTTTTTTTTTAATGAACTTTAATGTTCAAAAAAACTTGTATTCATTGATAAAATTATTTTTAATTATGCAATGTGAAAGTTTGTTGTCTATTGTAGATTATATCAAAGTCCTGCAATCAAAAATATTGCCAAAAGTTCTATATAAATATAGTGGAAATATTGTAACAAATTGACAATATACAGTATAATAAAAGATAAATAGGATTTATTACAATTTGAAATAATTCACTGATGTATTTTGAATGTTTCTTTTTATTTTTTGTGAATTGTAAATTGATATTTGTTTGAATGTGATTTATAAACAATATTTATTAACAATTCATAACAATTAAATTCAAATTTTTTGATTTGTAATGTTTTAACTTTTTACATTTTAATTGTTAAAAGTATTCTTTTCCATTATTGTTAAGGATGGCTTAAATTAAGCTGAAAATAACAGTGTTTTTGGATGGATTAATACATTAAATTTCTATAAATGTAGCTTTTATCTTTCCTTATAAAAAAAAGCTGATATTCAATTATAACATAAACCATAAATTGATTGAGAAAATTACATCAATTAAAATCACATAACAAATATGTTTATTTCCTATAATAGTAGTCTATTAATAGTATTCCTTTAATAGTAATCTATTAAACTTAAAAATTTGGTTCTAAACAACATGCATGAAAATTTTATTTATTAAATACAAATAAATTATTTACACATAAGTAAATATTTTTGTAATCTTACAAAAAGCTTTGAAAGTGAGATGATTTGGATTTAAAAAAACATTGTATATTGATCACATGTTGTGAGAAAAAGAAATTGATGGATGTAATGCTTCTGCAAAGGTCAAGGTTTAAATTTTATTGACCATTGTTTGTTTTGTTATATAAATAAAGTTTTTTGATTTCATAACTATTTAAAGTGTTAGACTATAGAATGAATCAAAAAAATAAATGATAAATTTAATTTAGTAATTATAATCACCTCCAAATTCATTCCATTAGTTCAAACTGTGTTTGTGTTTATGTATGGAAATTTCCTTTTGAGTATAAGGTTAATCATTCTCTTGCTTAGTTTCATAATTGAATTAAAATTTGATATTAACATTTAAATATGATTTTGATATACTTTTCTAAATGTCATAAAAATTATCTTTATGAATTAAAAACCAAACTTATTTTCAATAAAAAAAAAAGGTTTAAAATACATTCTATATATTTTTTCAATTATATTTAAAATTTTCTTGTGTACTTGCAATATGTATAATTTTTATTTTCCTGTAATGTAAAATTGAAAAATATTTATCTTTTCAAGAAAGTTAGTGTCTTATATAATAAATTTATTATATATAAGTACTGTAATAATAGTTTTATTTTTTAACTTTTATGTTATATTTTAATGGAATTGAAAATATTTTATTTATTTTTTTTAATGTTTAAAACTTGGCACTATATCTTAAAGTTGTAATGAAAAATAAAATACAGCTAAATTTAAGACAATGAAATTTTTTAATAAGTGAGAAACATGCAAGTTGAAGCTGGATTGTAAGATAGTCCAAAAATATTTCTTGCCTAATAAGTTTTTTTGTTTTAAATTGAAAATTATCTGATTTCTAAAATTAAATTACATATTAAAATTAAATTTTTTTGAAACATGATGCAAATTATATCCATGATAAAATGAAAAAATATTTATTGTATATATTAATATTCATCTTGTAGTGGATTACTTTGTAAATGTGAATTTTTTAGACTAGAGCTTACTTTTTAACTTTTTATCATAACTGTGCAATTTTATTTGATTGCTATCAAATTTGAAATCATATTATTAATTTCAGCATAATTTAATAAATGTTAATTATAATTCTCAAATGTTTAACAAAAAGTTTTAACAACACTGTTCATAATATAAGAATTCAATGTTGTAATTTTATTATTTCACTGTAAATTGTTAAATGTTAAAATTCAAAATAAAAATTAAAGACAATGTTTAGTTTTTATGAAAAATCTGAGATCAAAAAAATTTTTAATTATAAATGAAATTTTTGAAACTTGAATAAAGCGGTATCTTTAATCTTGATTAAAATTTGTTAGGACAATGCAATTATAAACTTTTAAGATGTAAAGCATAATTGTAAAACTCTACAATGACAACAGAAATTTCAAAAACAATATTTAGATGCAATTATTACTAATTTGAAAAAATAGGCATTTTTTTTTTTTTTTGTAATAGTATGGTCATATACAAAATAACAGCATCAAGTGTCAAGATATTTTTGGCAAATTTCTTGTGACACCTAATTAAAAGTAATCAATATTTTAAAATTAAAAAAGTATGCAAAAAAATATAAGTTACTTTAATATTTATTAAAATAAAAGACATGGTGAAAATAAAAATTAGAATATTGTAAAAGATGGATTTAAATATATTTATTAAAATTTTAAAATTAAATTAAATGTCTGAATATATCTGAATATAACTACATTATATATTATTTTTATTTCACTTTCACTTACAATTTTTTTTTTCTTTTTTATTAATAGTGGATGATAATATAAGCTAGATTCTAAGAACAATCTAGTTATTTAGAAATCAATTGAACTGAATACTTAATTTTGAGCTTCCATGTGATAAAATGCCTAGATTTTCATGTTCATATTATGAATAAAATATGTATGCTTTTGATTCAATGCTATACAATGGGAATATTATAATAGAATTGTTCATGAATTTATTCATAAAACAAATATGATAGAGATTATCATGAAAAAATAGATTGGATTTAAATTTTGATTATATAAATTGATATATTGGATATTCTATACTATAAATCTTATTGATGTTAAAACTGAAGTACTTGAGCATTTCATTGATTAAATCAATATTTAATTTTGTAATGATTTAATCATAAAAATGTTTAATTTTTTAAAAAATTTTAATGGTTTTCAATATGGATATTACTCTCTCCTTTCTTATCAATCGTTTTATTTTTAAAAGAGAACATTCATGAAATCACTTAATTTTGAAAATATTCTTGTTGATGAATAAAACACTTATAAAATTTTTAAACTGTCATAAAGTTATTTTAAAATATTTAAGTAAAATAACAATATACTTTCTACAAATATGTAGTATGTAATTTTATTGAAGGGTTATCATACAATTGAAATTATTGCCTTATATGCTTGCTAAAATGCATTTCAGCCCCTGTATGATAACAGTTTAATAAACTTTATGTACTACATATTTATAGAAAGTTCATTGTATTATATAGAAAAAGGGATTACGGGCTAATTGATAAATTTAAGAAAAAATTATTTTATATATAATCCATTTTTTATTCATTAAAATGACTTTTTGTAAAAAAATAAGATTAAATTTATTTCTAATTCCTTATTAAAAAAATTAACATTTTTTTGTAATAATTTTTATTGGCCAAAATTTTTGTTTTAGAAGTATATATGATTACAAATGAACATAATTTTTTATATTTCAGATTATATCAAGGACTAGACTGGGTATATTTGCAAATGAAGAATAAGAAATGAACGTTCATACATATTATGGGAAAAATCCTACTGAAGATATCAACTCTGAGTGTGAATAAGGATATGTTATATATTATAAGTAAATTGTTGAATGCAGGGCTTGTGAGCTTTATATTTATTCATCAATGAATGGACAGTTTTGTACTTTTAAATTGTTTAACAACATAATATGTATTTGCCAGTTATCTGACATCATTTCATCATGGAATCCTTTAAATTACAAATCTTCAATGATCATTCTACAAAATGATTTAATATATATAGACAAAACTACATTTCAGCTTTAATTAAAAAACAATTTATATAAATCTCTAACACATTGAGGAATACTTTCATCCAGTATCAAATTTTTTTAAATCAATAATTTTTGAAGTTTTATAATTATGAAATTTTAAAGTCAATATTTGAGACTAGATAAAGTTTTGCAAGTAGACTTCCATTTCTCATAGATTCATGAATTAGCAGCCCCTTTTCTGAGAGATTTCTTTTTCAAAAGATAGAACAAAATTCAAATTTATACACAAGAAGTCTTCAAATGATCTAGCCTTCTGTATATAAAAAGTAACCTGGGATATTAAAAATTACAAGAAACAAAAAACATGATATATACTAAAAGATTTTGGTTGATTTACTATAGAAGGGGCCAAATCATAAAGTTAAAACATTTGAAATGGACTATATAAATAATGTATAAAAATTTCATTTCTTCTCTTGAATTTATTTATGTAGCTATCAATAAAATATGATGTATTGTTAAACCATTTAAGAATTTTCATTGCTTAAAATGCTCTTTCAAAATTGTATGTTGTACATACATTATTTGTGTATTACCAATACAAGTGAAAATAATGAATATATCTAGTGACATTGATGATAAATATTTTCACTTGAAAAATACTGAAAACATGTAAATATAGTTTTGATTTAAATCATTTTAAATGAATGAAAGTATTCAAAATATGTAGGACAAATGATTTTAAAATGGAATAATTTGTAAATTCTGTACATTAAGTTAAAATCAATGGAATGAATTATTTACNTAAAATAGTTTTTTTAATATAAATTTTCGACATATTTCTTTGCATAAAAGTTTGCCTTTCGAAAACAATTCATAATGCCATTAACAGATCCAGGACTGGTTGAAAGAATGTTCTTGGTGTTGAAATGCAAGTCTTCCCCCGTTCTAGGTAATACTTAATTAGCGAGTATTCATTTTTGACAGACTTCACCTTCATAGAAACATTATAGAAGGATATTAACAAAGCAAAGTTTTGAAATTATAAACTTCAGAGTCGCTAGATAGGCACCACTCATATTTCTATTGAAATACAAGTCCTTTGTCACCGGTCTTTTAAGTATTGTTTTCGGGATATATTTCATCAATAATGGATGCAATTATTAAGGCCGAAAATGTAAACTAAATAATTATGCAGTTCGTATATATTAAATTACAGGTTTACGAGTTTAAAACGGAACGCCATTGGATTTTCAAGTTTTCTATACAAATTTACGAGCTTAAATTGATCCCTTAAACATTCTGTATAGTTTAGATTAATTAAAGAACTATAGACATTGATGAAACAATAACTGTTGATACTTTCGAATATTTTCCATCTGTTAAGAGGAAAATTACAAAAAAATTCTCCGAGAAATATCTTTTATTTTGTAACAGTTTAGTGATTTTTAGAGCGATTAGAAACGTTAATTTATGAGAATTTAGGAGAGGAAAAAGGATAAAGCATTGATGAAATTAACAGATATTTACCTTAGTGTATGTAATTTTTAATACTTTTGATCATCTGTTAAGAGGAAAATTACAAAATTATATAAGACATATCTTTATTTTGTATCAATATCACTAGCAATTCTTAATTTTTCAAGATGATGTGCTTAGAAACAGTTAAATTATGAGAATTTTTGTCTTTTTTTCTTCTCTCCCAAGAAAAAAAAAGACAAAAATGCATTTATTATATTACAATCAATCCCTTAGAGATTCATTTTGAAGTTTACAGCTTTATTTTTTTAATATAACATCAATTTTAGAAGGGAGAAAAAAAAGCTGTCAAGTTGTGAATAATTCTACATAAAGATACACAGAAAATAGATATTGATAATAAATTTTCAAATATGATAATAAATTTATAAACGAAATTAAATAAATTTTATTATTATTATTATTATTTTTAAACTTCTCAAATATAATTTATTTTTTATTTGATGATAAACTTTTTCAATATTCTTGTACCTTTAAATAATAAAAGAAATAAAAAAATTTCAACTTTTTCTATGAAAAGTATTATATTTCTATTAGTTAAAACTTTAAAAATTAATTATCGGAAATCTGTAAGAAGAAAAGGAAGGAAAAAAATTAATTAAATTGTTCAATAATTAAAGTAAGAAATTGGATATTTAATTTTTTAAATGGATAAAAAAACTGGAAAATTTTTTAAGTATAAAATATAAATTTTAATTAAATTTAATATAGAGAGACATTTAAGAATAAAAAAACACNTCTGTAAGAAATAATGAAAAACTTCTAGATATCCAAATTCCTGATAATTATAGTTTTTAGGATTCAATAGATTTTGGATAATAGGATATGGATGTATTGATACAAGATTAATCAAAACTACAAATTTATGAACTCAAAATGGGTTTGACTGATTAATTGCATCTGCTCGAGTCAAAATTGCTTGTACCAATATAATGAATCGATGAAATCTGCCATTTTATTATTTTTATAATGTTGGTTTAATATAATGAAATTAGAATAGTTCTTTTAGTTATTTTGAATTGTACCAGAGTCAATAAAATAGCAAATCCAGTTGTAGTTAATCAAATATATGAATCAGCAATGATAAATAAGTTTCATTTCTCTATTAACGAAGCTATTTTGTTTGTTATTGAAATTGTTATCTTTATTCATAACAAAATTGACTTTAATAGTTTTACTATTATTATTTTAGATTATGCATAATAAATTTTATCATTAGAAAATTTCTATTAAGGCCTATTCACAATATGATAATATTTAAAAGCTAACAGAAGTTAAAATATTTTTAATATATAGATTGTATTCTAAACATTTATGTGAAAGTTTTTACTTTACATATAATCTTCAATTCAGATGAAAATTTTTAAAATTTGAATACTTTTTGATAAGTGTAAAAAGCCAGATTATCACAATTATATAAGAATATCATCTATTGCATCATTATCTTTGTGTAATAAACACTGAGTATTGTAATATTAATTAATGATAGTTTTTTAATTAACACACATTAAAACAGTCTGTTATAAATTACATTTATTATAATTAATTCAGGTATTTTAAGTCTTTGAAATGAAATAATAGTCTTTGATATTGCATATTTGGTTTCAAAGAATGTATTGCAATGTTGAAATAAATGTATGAAATTTTTTTATGAAGAAATTAGTTTTCTGTATTGCTTTAAAAGCTAATTAATCAGAAATTCTTTAGAAATGGTTATTGAAGATATTTTTATAGCTACAGAATCACTGTTTATTTCTAAAGGATGATACAATCAGCTAGAGATTTCTGAATTCTCATTATGACATAATCTGATGTATTAAAATAGAAACAGACTGAATAGATATTTATATATGATTAGCGTTTATCAATAAACTTTATTAAAAGAAGAAAAAAATGCTGTTTATTGAATACTCTTTATGTACCTTAGAGCTGAAGTTGTGTTAGTTTAACTTGTAAATATATATATAATTATTTAGATTTTTTAAAGTGTATATGAAGACATAAATAACATTCTCATTGAAGTTTCATCAAATTATAATAATTTTTTTACAATATGCAAGTATTCAAATAACATCAATAACTTCAGAGTATAAACTTCTTAAAGAAATCAGTATCTAGAGAAAAATAAGTATTAAAAAACTGAGTAATAATAAAATCCAGTTCTAATAAGAGATCAATAAATGTGTTTGTTTAACTTAAATTTGACATTTACTCTAGGGAGGACTGAATTCCTTTTTTCAGATGTTTAATTTCTCCCTAGAGCAAATTCATTTTTTCTGAGTTTTATTTTCTCTTTTTTAGAAATTGTAATTCATAAGCATAATCATAAACTCTTAAAGACAATTTATTTTTAATTGGGTTTTTTTTTAATGAACTTTAATGTTCAAAAAAACTTGTATTCATTGATAAAATTATTTTTAATTATGCAATGTGAAAGTTTGTTGTCTATTGTAGATTATATCAAAGTCCTGCAATCAAAAATATTGCCAAAAGTTCTATATAAATATAGTGGAAATATTGTAACAAATTGACAATATACAGTATAATAAAAGATAAATAGGATTTATTACAATTTGAAATAATTCACTGATGTATTTTGAATGTTTCTTTTTATTTTTTGTGAATTGTAAATTGATATTTGTTTGAATGTGATTTATAAACAATATTTATTAACAATTCATAACAATTAAATTCAAATTTTTTGATTTGTAATGTTTTAACTTTTTACATTTTAATTGTTAAAAGTATTCTTTTCCATTATTGTTAAGGATGGCTTAAATTAAGCTGAAAATAACAGTGTTTTTGGATGGATTAATACATTAAATTTCTATAAATGTAGCTTTTATCTTTCCTTATAAAAAAAAGCTGATATTCAATTATAACATAAACCATAAATTGATTGAGAAAATTACATCAATTAAAATCACATAACAAATATGTTTATTTCCTATAATAGTAGTCTATTAATAGTATTCCTTTAATAGTAATCTATTAAACTTAAAAATTTGGTTCTAAACAACATGCATGAAAATTTTATTTATTAAATACAAATAAATTATTTACACATAAGTAAATATTTTTGTAATCTTACAAAAAGCTTTGAAAGTGAGATGATTTGGATTTAAAAAAACATTGTATATTGATCACATGTTGTGAGAAAAAGAAATTGATGGATGTAATGCTTCTGCAAAGGTCAAGGTTTAAATTTTATTGACCATTGTTTGTTTTGTTATATAAATAAAGTTTTTTGATTTCATAACTATTTAAAGTGTTAGACTATAGAATGAATCAAAAAAATAAATGATAAATTTAATTTAGTAATTATAATCACCTCCAAATTCATTCCATTAGTTCAAACTGTGTTTGTGTTTATGTATGGAAATTTCCTTTTGAGTATAAGGTTAATCATTCTCTTGCTTAGTTTCATAATTGAATTAAAATTTGATATTAACATTTAAATATGATTTTGATATACTTTTCTAAATGTCATAAAAATTATCTTTATGAATTAAAAACCAAACTTATTTTCAATAAAAAAAAAAGGTTTAAAATACATTCTATATATTTTTTCAATTATATTTAAAATTTTCTTGTGTACTTGCAATATGTATAATTTTTATTTTCCTGTAATGTAAAATTGAAAAATATTTATCTTTTCAAGAAAGTTAGTGTCTTATATAATAAATTTATTATATATAAGTACTGTAATAATAGTTTTATTTTTTAACTTTTATGTTATATTTTAATGGAATTGAAAATATTTTATTTATTTTTTTTAATGTTTAAAACTTGGCACTATATCTTAAAGTTGTAATGAAAAATAAAATACAGCTAAATTTAAGACAATGAAATTTTTTAATAAGTGAGAAACATGCAAGTTGAAGCTGGATTGTAAGATAGTCCAAAAATATTTCTTGCCTAATAAGTTTTTTTGTTTTAAATTGAAAATTATCTGATTTCTAAAATTAAATTACATATTAAAATTAAATTTTTTTGAAACATGATGCAAATTATATCCATGATAAAATGAAAAAATATTTATTGTATATATTAATATTCATCTTGTAGTGGATTACTTTGTAAATGTGAATTTTTTAGACTAGAGCTTACTTTTTAACTTTTTATCATAACTGTGCAATTTTATTTGATTGCTATCAAATTTGAAATCATATTATTAATTTCAGCATAATTTAATAAATGTTAATTATAATTCTCAAATGTTTAACAAAAAGTTTTAACAACACTGTTCATAATATAAGAATTCAATGTTGTAATTTTATTATTTCACTGTAAATTGTTAAATGTTAAAATTCAAAATAAAAATTAAAGACAATGTTTAGTTTTTATGAAAAATCTGAGATCAAAAAAATTTTTAATTATAAATGAAATTTTTGAAACTTGAATAAAGCGGTATCTTTAATCTTGATTAAAATTTGTTAGGACAATGCAATTATAAACTTTTAAGATGTAAAGCATAATTGTAAAACTCTACAATGACAACAGAAATTTCAAAAACAATATTTAGATGCAATTATTACTAATTTGAAAAAATAGGCATTTTTTTTTTTTTTTGTAATAGTATGGTCATATACAAAATAACAGCATCAAGTGTCAAGATATTTTTGGCAAATTTCTTGTGACACCTAATTAAAAGTAATCAATATTTTAAAATTAAAAAAGTATGCAAAAAAATATAAGTTACTTTAATATTTATTAAAATAAAAGACATGGTGAAAATAAAAATTAGAATATTGTAAAAGATGGATTTAAATATATTTATTAAAATTTTAAAATTAAATTAAATGTCTGAATATATCTGAATATAACTACATTATATATTATTTTTATTTCACTTTCACTTACAATTTTTTTTTTCTTTTTTATTAATAGTGGATGATAATATAAGCTAGATTCTAAGAACAATCTAGTTATTTAGAAATCAATTGAACTGAATACTTAATTTTGAGCTTCCATGTGATAAAATGCCTAGATTTTCATGTTCATATTATGAATAAAATATGTATGCTTTTGATTCAATGCTATACAATGGGAATATTATAATAGAATTGTTCATGAATTTATTCATAAAACAAATATGATAGAGATTATCATGAAAAAATAGATTGGATTTAAATTTTGATTATATAAATTGATATATTGGATATTCTATACTATAAATCTTATTGATGTTAAAACTGAAGTACTTGAGCATTTCATTGATTAAATCAATATTTAATTTTGTAATGATTTAATCATAAAAATGTTTAATTTTTTAAAAAATTTTAATGGTTTTCAATATGGATATTACTCTCTCCTTTCTTATCAATCGTTTTATTTTTAAAAGAGAACATTCATGAAATCACTTAATTTTGAAAATATTCTTGTTGATGAATAAAACACTTATAAAATTTTTAAACTGTCATAAAGTTATTTTAAAATATTTAAGTAAAATAACAATATACTTTCTACAAATATGTAGTATGTAATTTTATTGAAGGGTTATCATACAATTGAAATTATTGCCTTATATGCTTGCTAAAATGCATTTCAGCCCCTGTATGATAACAGTTTAATAAACTTTATGTACTACATATTTATAGAAAGTTCATTGTATTATATAGAAAAAGGGATTACGGGCTAATTGATAAATTTAAGAAAAAATTATTTTATATATAATCCATTTTTTATTCATTAAAATGACTTTTTGTAAAAAAATAAGATTAAATTTATTTCTAATTCCTTATTAAAAAAATTAACATTTTTTTGTAATAATTTTTATTGGCCAAAATTTTTGTTTTAGAAGTATATATGATTACAAATGAACATAATTTTTTATATTTCAGATTATATCAAGGACTAGACTGGGTATATTTGCAAATGAAGAATAAGAAATGAACGTTCATACATATTATGGGAAAAATCCTACTGAAGATATCAACTCTGAGTGTGAATAAGGATATGTTATATATTATAAGTAAATTGTTGAATGCAGGGCTTGTGAGCTTTATATTTATTCATCAATGAATGGACAGTTTTGTACTTTTAAATTGTTTAACAACATAATATGTATTTGCCAGTTATCTGACATCATTTCATCATGGAATCCTTTAAATTACAAATCTTCAATGATCATTCTACAAAATGATTTAATATATATAGACAAAACTACATTTCAGCTTTAATTAAAAAACAATTTATATAAATCTCTAACACATTGAGGAATACTTTCATCCAGTATCAAATTTTTTTAAATCAATAATTTTTGAAGTTTTATAATTATGAAATTTTAAAGTCAATATTTGAGACTAGATAAAGTTTTGCAAGTAGACTTCCATTTCTCATAGATTCATGAATTAGCAGCCCCTTTTCTGAGAGATTTCTTTTTCAAAAGATAGAACAAAATTCAAATTTATACACAAGAAGTCTTCAAATGATCTAGCCTTCTGTATATAAAAAGTAACCTGGGATATTAAAAATTACAAGAAACAAAAAACATGATATATACTAAAAGATTTTGGTTGATTTACTATAGAAGGGGCCAAATCATAAAGTTAAAACATTTGAAATGGACTATATAAATAATGTATAAAAATTTCATTTCTTCTCTTGAATTTATTTATGTAGCTATCAATAAAATATGATGTATTGTTAAACCATTTAAGAATTTTCATTGCTTAAAATGCTCTTTCAAAATTGTATGTTGTACATACATTATTTGTGTATTACCAATACAAGTGAAAATAATGAATATATCTAGTGACATTGATGATAAATATTTTCACTTGAAAAATACTGAAAACATGTAAATATAGTTTTGATTTAAATCATTTTAAATGAATGAAAGTATTCAAAATATGTAGGACAAATGATTTTAAAATGGAATAATTTGTAAATTCTGTACATTAAGTTAAAATCAATGGAATGAATTATTTACAACTGGATGCATAAATTTATTGTAAATGAATATATGGTGATACAAAATGATGGTACAGAAGTGTGTACATAACTTGAAATTTCCCATACATAATGTATCAGTTAACTCTTATTACCTGTATTAAGATAATATGCATATACTGGTGCTTGTTAAAGAGTGATATAAAAAAAATTTTTTCAATCTAAAAATGATAATTTTCTGTTTGTATAAATTCTCATTTTTAGATTTTGATTTGGCATTATCAAAAAAATAATTTATTATAAAGTTTTTAAATTACAAAATTTTTGAAACAAATACATACAGAAATTGTATATTGAATATTATTTTTTGATTGATATTTTCATTAAAAGCAATAAAAATTGTAAATATTTATAGTTTTCAAAACTAAAAAGAAACTTTTTTATATGTTCTTTATACTTGTATTTTATTTCAGATATTCAAATTTGGAATAATTAATTCCGAGCATGATTAAAGTTTTGTAATGAAATAAAGTTAGATTTTAAAATGTGTGTTGTTTTTTCTGTAGTAAAGAATTTAAAAAATTATTAGTAATCTTTTTTCAAATATTAATAAAATCAGTACAGAGATGAGAAACCTACAATCTTTTCTGACTTTTAGTATTGCGATAAAATATGAAATCTTTTTAGATACCTGTTTTTTCTCTACTTTTTAGATATTACTTGTTCCTAAGCTATGTTTCAGTTAATTTACTACTTGTAATATTTTTGATCATTTGCTTTATTGTGATTTTCTGTTTTTAATGATTATTTAACTTATGCAATCAGCAATTCAACTTCGTAGCTTTCTGATTAAAAATGTTTAACTTCTGATTGTATAGAGTCAGCTGAAAAATTAAAGATGGATTGTTCTTATTCCTCTTCCATTTTAAAATGGTATTCTTATAAAAAGCTGTGCTTTAAATTGTCTTATTTATTTTTTTATCATCTAAAATTCTTGAAAAGCCCTTAACCAAAATGGCAAAAAAACTCAAATTAATAGCTAAATTTTTTCAAAATTGTTATAATTTAGATATAGTCTAAGTTCCAGTGCAACTCTTTTATTTTCAGTCTAAAACAAGCTTTACAAATGTACTATAAATGACAAGTCAGACATATAATAATTTTTCATTTTCTGGTAATTTGCAAGAAGTGTATCTGGCTTGTATAAGTGTATCAAATGTAAAATATAGGTCTAGTATAATTATTACTTTTCAAATAAATGAAAAAAATACATATCAAATAATACTACTACATATAGTTTTCTGCAAAAATTCCATAATAAATCTAAGTGATGTGACTTAAAATTGAATTAAACAAAATGAACCAAATTAATATTGACAGAAATAGATGGCTGCAAATGTAAAGTTCGTGAAATCAAATTACCTATAATTTTTTGTTTGTTTAGTATAGTTTCTATATGAATTATTTTAAAGATTAAACTTATAAAATTGTTGAACAATAATTTTTTTTTTATTTTGAACAGTTTAATATTTTTTGTTTTGCCTTCTATTAACTTCTCTAAGAAAATACAAAAAATTTTAACTTAAGAAACTTTGAAACATATTTTTACAAAAATTTTTTCTTAGGTCATATATCAAAATCAAGCTTGTATAACAGGTGTAATTTTTTTAATGTGTTATATGTTAAAAATCAATATTCCATCCATAAAACAAGTTTTATTTTGGAGATTTTTACAGACAGCTTATAAAAGTAATTTATTATTTTTCATTTTAAAAAATTTGCTACTTTATAGTTTTGCATAAAAACAATTTTAACTTCATATAATGCAAATTAAATATGATTTATATAATTCACATTAAAGTTTTAAATTTATGATATTAAAATATTTTATATATTTTGTTAAAAATGATTTATTTTTCTACTTCCTAATATAATTTTTGTTCAATTTCTCTGTTAAAAAAAAAATACAGTAAATATATTCTTTACCAAAAAAAATTAAATGAATGAATCTGTTAAAAACCAATATTAAAGTAAAACTGTAGTAATTTAAAATATTCAGTTTCCTATTAGTATGTGTAGGTTTGGAATCATAAATAATTTAAAATATCAGTTTAAATAAACTACATTATTTTTCTATTTAAAAATATTAATAACTGAGTATTTCAATTTTTTATTTAAAATTTAAAACTTTTTTAATATAAATACTCAGAATAATAACCTTTTATGTATTAATTTTTAAATATTTAATTAACAGAATTGAAGACAAATTGCAAAATATTTAGAACTGGAAGAATAATTTATAAAAATTTAAAATTGAATAAAGTTTAAGTAATTATTCATAAATTTTTATATATAAATTTATTCTAATTGTTTTATCATCTACAAAAGGATCTCTTTAAAACGTTCTGTTTGCTAAGATTCCTTTCTCATAAGAAAAAATATATTTTTAATAGAATTTTAACATTCTCACATACTGTAATTATTAATAAGAAGGTAATATTCAACTATTTAGAATCTTTTGCAAATATAAAAATATCAAATAACTAGAAATTTGCATAATTTAATAATTTACTTTCATAATGTTTTGAGTAGAGAAAGAAAATGAAATAATAATCCTTTTTATATAAGCAATCTTTTACTGTTTTTTAATTTAAAAATTTAATAATTGTCTATATATTAATAAATTAGTTAAATATGATTTAATACAAAATTTGCATTTTCGTAATAATTTCCGATTTATTTCACTCAGGCATGACTTGACATTTCTGAAAAATATAGGAGTTGAGAGAAAATCGCAATCTAAGATCTCATAAAGACGAGAGACATCATTTCTCTGGTATGGTTACCGCTTCTACATAGATTTATAGGAATTTTTCACAATTAGATTTAGAGAAAATCAAAATTTAAACATTTCAATCATAGGACGAGTAGTAATTACAGTTCCCTATACTTAAACAAATGAAGCAAACGTTCGTCCAAGTAATTGAAATCGCTTTAAACTATAGCAATTACATGTCTTTCACGCCACAATAACAATTTGTGGATTTGTTTCGTACGAAGATTTGTTTTTCCGGATTGTATAATCAGAACTCTTCAACGTCAAGATTAACATTTAAGCTAAACTAATCACAACAGTCGCATTTGTGCGAAAAGAATTAAGAGAATAATGTAGTGCAATTTTCTGAAATTGGACTTGTCAGCATTATGTATAAAACGCAATCGCCAACATTTCATCCGCTCAGCTTAACTCATTGTTCTATATTAACCTCCATTCTAACACTATGACATTCTGTGCAATTTAACACTAATCTCTCCTCTCCTCCTTCTCTCTCTCTCTCTCTCTCTCTCTCTCTTGACAAACTTAACTTTGCTTTGTTAATAATTCCTCATTTTTCTTACTTAATGCATTAATTTCGAAATTATCAAAATGAAAATTTCTCCGTTAATAAATTGAGATTTTACTACTTATTTATATATATTATATTCTCTCTTTTTTTTTAGAAATTATTAATTTAAATTTAAAACTAAAACACAGCACAAAATATTGTTTTTTAAAAAAACAATATTTTGTGCTTTAAAATATTGCTTTAATAAACAATATTTGTGCTTTAAAATATTGCACAAATATTTTGTGCTTTAAAGTATTTTTTAAAATATTGTTTTTTAAAAAAACAATATTTTAAAAAATACAATATTATAAATTAACTTTTTATATATTTTAATACGCGAAATTTATATAAAAATAATATAATCGATAATATATATATGGTATATTTATGATTTTATTATAAATTTAAATCTAAATTTTTTTTTCGTTAAGATTTAAATATTTATCAGATTTTATTGGTAAAAGAATTTTTCAAGTATTCTTTATTAAATTTCTAAAAAATTATCTCAAATTTTTGATTTTTTTTTAAATTAATTTTTTCTTTTTACATTTTCCAACAAAATTTTTGATTTTTCAAAAAAAAAATCCAAAATTTTAATTAAAAGTAAATATTTTTGATATTGGACACTTGAATTAAATCGAAAATATTTTGTTAAAAATAGGATTTTTAAACGGAAAAAATGTAAGTTATTTTTAAGGGCGATAAAATATGAAATCTTTTTAGAT